>NC_143584.1:171062658-171362658 GCF_048544385.1 Mastigoproctus giganteus | reverse complement strand
GCACTCACCAAAAGAATGGAAGAGAAGCTGAGAACTACACAGCGAAGAATGGAACGAATTATATTGGGAATCAGACTGTTAGATAAGAAGAGAAGCACATGGATTAGGCAGCAAACTCAAGTAAAGGACATTCTTATCAAAACTAAAGAACTAAAATGGTCTTGGGCAGGACACATAGCTCGAAGACATGACAGATGGACTAAGAAAATAACAGAATGGTATCCAAGAGGAGCTAGAAGAAAACCTGGAAGACAAAGGCAGAGATGGATAGATGAAATTCATGAGTTTGTGGGTAGTAAATGGATGGCCATTGCACAAAACAGAAGGAACTGGAAAGTTGCTGGAGAGGCCTTCATCCTGCAGTGGATTGAAACCTGGCACATAACCAATAAACTCATGAAACCTGGCACATAACCAATTCAGACTTCAGTGAACAGTTTCAATAGTGGCTAATGTATGGCGCTGGCACTATCATCTAAAAAATCAGTCCTAAAACATTTCAGCCGCATCTTGTATGAGTACAAACAGCGACACAGTTTGTCAAATGGAAGTATTTCAGTAAAACGACACGAATAAATAACTTGGAGTAAATATACCAGTCAGTGTCGTTTAGAATAAATAACTAATATATATACACACACACACACACACACACACACACACACACACACACACACACACACACACACACACACACACACACACACACACACACACACACACAATATATATATATATATATATATATATATATATATATATATATATATATAGTGGTGCCTCGACTTACGAGGACATCGACATCCGATATTCTCAGGAACGGATATACCTTACATACGATCGTTTATTTTAAGGACCGATGATATTTGCAGGTACCAATAGCTTTCCAATATAGCTGGAACGATACATGGGTGGAAATTTTCAGACACGTGGCGCACGAAATATCACTCGTACGATTGTTGTCAACCAATTAGCATCTTTTTTATTGTTCAACAACGTTATTGTTCAACGTGTTGCAAGCGGAAATCACTCGTACGATTATTTCAGATCTATGATGATCTGAAACTTAAAGCTCCATCAACTGGTTTCGGCGCTTCAAAAAAAAAAGGGCGAATGTCAAAAGTGTTGAAAGGCATGGAGAAGCGTCCAGTACTGATAAAAAAGCAGCTGATATCTTTAAAATTGAATTCCAAGAGTTTGTTGATCAGGAGGATTATCTTACCCACCAGGTTTTTAACATTGACGAAACCGGCCTCTTCTGGAAGTGAATGCCCAGGAGAACGTGCATCACTGAGGATGAGGCTAGTTTACTTGGGAATAGGCCTATGAAAGATAGGCTCACTCTCCTGTTGGGTGCCAATACCGCTTGGATTTATGCTGAAGCCTTTGCTTATGTATAACACTTATACCCCCCAGAGTATTTAAACAACAAAAGGTCGACAAAGGCATGTTGGGAAAGTTTTGGCGCAGTAACAAGAAGGCCTGGGTTACGGGATGTCTTCAATGAAGTTTTCCGCCCTTCAGTGAAGAGTTATCTTGAGAAAAATAAGCTTCCTGTGAAGGCACTGCTCCTGCTGGATAATGCGCTAGGCTATGGTCCCAACCTTGTTCAATCTCTTGAGGCACAATTTGACTTTGTTCAAGTCAAATTTTTGCCACCCAACACCACTCTTCTTCAACCAATGGACCAGCAAATGATTGCAAACTTGCAAGAAAATCTACACCACGAAAATGTTCGCAAGTTGCTTTACACCGACCTCTGGTGAAAATGCTGTCACCCTCAAAGATTTTTGGAGGTCGAAGTTCAACATGCTGGATTGTGTGAGGCTGATTGTAAGTTCTTGCAATGATGTTTCCACCAGATGCTTAAATCCAGTCTTGAAAAACATCTGGTCTTTAATTATCCATAACGTTGATGGATTTGAAGATGATGGTGCTTTGACAAATGATATTGTCACGCTTGAAAAATCAATGGGTCTGGAAGTTAGCTAAGAGGATGTGGAGGAGAGGACGTTATTGATGCTCATGGGCGTGAGCTAACAACAGAGGAGCTACAAGAGTTGGAGAAAATTACGGAGAGTAACACTGGAGAAGAAAAGGAAGAAAAAGATACCCAAAAAGTGTCAGCTGAAGACTGTCATTTCTTGTTGTGAGCGTTTAAAGAGAAGTGATAAAAACACCCCGACATTGAAAACACTGAACTCATGATGCGAAAAATGGAGGACGAAGTAATTTCTTACTTCAGAAAGCTACAAAAAGGTCGTAAAAAACAGTCCACTTTGGACAGTTTCTTTACCAGTAGCAACAAAAGACTGAAAAGACACCTGACGCTTGATATAGAGTCCCATCACCACTACGTCACCATTGATTTCATGAGCTCTGCACCTCAAGTCGAATGTAAATGCTAATTTATTGTTTGTTTTTTTTTTTATTTTAAGATGTTTTATGACTATTTTTTGTCACTAATTTTTAACATGTAAGAAATAGCTATTTGATGCGTTGTTGGGGAACGAATTACAAGAAATCAATATATTACTGGTTTCAAGTTACAATATTTTCAACACACAATGGGTTTTGTGGAATGCATTACCATCGGATGTTGGGGCCCACTGTTTGTGGGTGTAGTTCGTTAAATAGTTGCAGATCATCGACCATTATCTCTACTGCAAAGTAAAACGTGGTACTAGTAATTATACATAAAATGTCGCGATTAGTAGAGCATGCCGACAACTGGATGGTGCTGAGAATCCAAGTTATTTTCTGTCATCTTTTTACTACAGTGAAATATATATATACCTAGAATACAATTTTTCTTATGGCTTTTTTCGGGGAAGCTTTTCAGATCAGAAAAGTAATTAAGAAAATTTAACTTTTCTTAGGATATTTTCGTTGGAACCAATAAAAGCAAAAACTATAAAACACGTAAAACTGAAGCTTCATTCTCTGCCTACTCTTTATATTTTCAAACATTAGGCTTTATTCGTTCATCCTTATTTTTGTGGCTGATCTGGTTTTTTTTTTTTTTTTTTGTGACGTCTAGTGATAAAGCGAGAAAGCCTTTGGAGGTGTTGACGCAAAGTGTCTAGTGTTATCGACTGCATAATGTTTATGCACGTTCCAAGGTTACACGAAAGGTTGACTCAAATGCATTATCGATACGAGCTGGAAGTTATGCAACAGAACTGATAAGATGCATAAATCGCTCCTTTTCAAGGTGCTATAATTTTTCAGAGGACTATTTTTTTTACTGTGGTGTATTAATGCATTATAAGATGTGCTTATAATTCCTTATACCTCAAGATTATTATAATTTAAAAGCAAACTGGTAAAATTAACTGAATATCATACGTATCTTTGAACAACTCGTTTTCTTCGTGTGAGTTATCTATCTTGCCAAGTGATCAAAGGCTGTCGCCATTATTAAACGTAGGCTTTTCACTATTCGGGAAAATAATCGCACTTTGTACTAAACCTAAAATATTAATTAAGTTTTATTACCTCGTTCCATAGCAGAGACGAGGTATTTCTGCTCTTCAGAAGTGCGTCGTCTCCTTTCCATAAACCAACACCATTAAAAAATAAAAACTGGTTTGAACAGTATACAATGAACTTGCTAGCAGCAGTTTGATAATGCCTGCTCTTCTAACCTTTTAAAAAAAACTGGCATAAAATGTAATATAATCGCTTTTGTCGATCATCGTAAAAAGATTAAGATACAGTTAAATTATTTATTTTATTTATTTAAAATTTACGATCGCATTTTTGTTGCAAGAGGTACTTAAACACTGTGGATCTTTAGCAAAACTGGCAGATGGAAGCCATACTGATGTGCAATTTGATTATTTTTCTGTATTTAGTAAATATCAGTAATACCAATTTAATGCGATCTTTCCAATTGCATTTGCAAAGAGATTTAATTTTGCTTGACTCCGTTGCAACAAGAGAAAGATTATTCACAAAGTTAAAGCTTTTTTTTTTTTATTATTAATAAAAAATATTTAAAGTCGTCACATGTCAAAACAATGGCTTTTAACGCTTGGCGATTATAAAATGATGAATTCTCAAGAAATGTAGTTTCGCTTCTTTAAAATCAAGAAGAAAGGTTCAAATAAGATATTTCTTTAATTTTTGAATAAAACATAATATATTTTTATGAAAAGTATATTTTAAAGATTGTGGTATCTATCATTAAACGCAAAGATTATTTTCTGTACAAAAATATATATTTTATATCAAAAATATAACATTTATATATAATATAGTTTTTTTTTTTTTTATTCATATCGAAAACTAAAAACAGTTCCTCTTAGAAACTATGCTAAAGCAGAACTTTACAGCATAGTGGGTAGCACCATTTCCAAAAATACAGACTGAATTACAATACTGTATTCCTGTACCTCGCCTACTTTATTATTCACTTAACATCATTTCGTTTTAAACCATGGGTCGAAATGGAAAGTTTTACAAAACAGATCGCTAGTTCATATATTTAATAATCATCGTGTACAAAACATTACCAATACGGGTGACGAACTTGAACAGCGTTCCGACGTACTCTGGTCCATTCCAAGCCCTGGTTATAACGCTACTTTAAAGTTATCAGTACTGTATTAGGTTTGTGACATCCTTCACATTTATCTTCTAGTTTTTGTGTGCATGAGCAGAAGTATAACTAGAAATTCTGGCCCTCGCATGAAATTTACTGACGGTCCTCCCGCCCCACCCTGAACTTCGCAGCGCACTTACAATCATTTTTACAATCAATACGCGCCCCCTCCAGGAAGGTGGAAGACCCAATGGAATACAGTAAGTTTCGATACAGTATACGAATAAAAATGTTTTGCTGCTATGATTTTCGTCTATTTATATAACAATATACTGTAGACTTGCGTATTTTGTTTATTATTGGTATTTATTGTTTGGCCTCATAAACAGTTCACGTTACCTTTTTGTAATTCTGTTATTGTTTATTAATTCTTTTTATTTTTTTTTTTAATGAAAACCCCAAACACGGGAGGTTATAGAACATATAGTACTTAGCAACGTGCATGGATTGGAAGGCGAGAAGACGAAAGAAGTTATTTGTTGACATTAGATTTGAATATGATTGGCAGTACACGACCACGTTCCCTGTCAGTTTGACTGAGGAAGGTTAACAAATTAATCGAAAGCTTTTTGTATGTATCTAATCTAATATATGTATGTGTTTTCGCTCTGTGTCCACAGTAATTCGATATTAATAATTAGATTTGAACTTCTGTAGATTGGAATTTTCAGGAAATACGTACGAAGGAAGGTTGTTCCAGAAAACGGCAGTTGAATGAATAAACGAGGAATATGAAAAGTTGGTTCTGTGAGTTTGAAGTTGGACAGTAAATGGATGTTGGATGGTGGCGGCACGTGTTCGGACTGTTTTGAAAGAGAGAGCGGGAATTATAGAAGACAATTCAGAAGAACAGTGCCCTTGGAAGTATCTGTAGAAAAGGCATGCAGCAGAAACATACGTCTATGAGACAGGGTGGAGAGACTCTGTTAGAGATGAGTCATTAATTAACCTAACTGCACTCTTCTGATGTTAACAAATTTGTGTTAATGTTTTGTGTATGCAGTGGTTGCCATTCTTTTGTCACTCAAGTCACACTTTAAGTTAAAAGACGAATATTAATGTCACACCTAAATAGTGATTGCCATTGAACTCAATGGAAGTTTTCCAAGTCTTGCGGCACACCAAAATGCCGAGGCACAGGCTTGAGAACCACTTACAGCATTTACATTCAAATTTCCGTTATGTATGTTTTAATTTAAAAATAAATGAATCTAACTACCAAATCGCAACACAAATGAATTTTTTATTTTTCAATTAGAAGTATATGCGAGCAATAACGCCACATTGTCTAAACTTATAAAAAGTGGCAATCGCCTGCTGACCGCCTGAGTTCCAAATTAGCATCAAATATGCGCAATTATTAACCTTTTGTTCTAATACATTTGCGTACAGTTCGCAAAAGTAGTCAAAAACATATGATAATCATTCAGCAATCATTACATTAAATTATTATAACCATATATATTGATTTCTTCACTCTAATTTATCGTTTTTGTGTGCGCGCGAAAATGGAATGTCCATTTAGAGCTACATTGGTCTTCAGACAGTGCGTCACTTCAACAAAAGAGAAAAATCAATTGTTAGCCGGCTCACCCGGAAGCGGAAGTACCATAAATGCTACGTTTAAATGCCGATAGTACATAAATCGTGCGCTTTCTCTTTGCCATGTATAATACATGAAAATGCCATTATATACTACGCTATACTTAGCTCAAAGATCGCAAAAGAAAAAACAAAAAAAAAATCCATTTTTAATTCCTTTATTAGTATAACTCTCTATCAGCTCAATGGCCATATAATCTTAGTTATTATCGCACTCGCTTTCATGCAAACTGATAGAGTACTCATGCAACATATTACAAAATCATACCTTAATTTCTTCAAGGAGTTGGTCTTTTGATAACCCCGTCTTGGTAGTTACTTCTACTCCATTATCTTGAAGTATTTTGCCACACGCCTCATCTACGGGCTCACTAATCAACACTTTTCGCAATGTGAATGCCATAGCCTTAACAAGAGAACAACCTGCTGCGTAGCTCCTGATAAAAGGGACCATTCGCCTGACGCCGCGCTGCTTTAAGGCCGATTCCGCAGTTACATTTTACGCATGCGCGGTATTCTTACTAGACTAAGCGTAAATGTGAAAGCTAATATGACAGCAAATGAGAATAAAGGAGTAAAGACAAAACCGTGATAAAATCATGAATCATAGAATAGTTAAATTAAGGGGAATCTTTTATTAAGGTGTGAGAGGACCCATCCACGATATTTCATTATATTTATACCTTTTTGTAAGCGTACAATGGTAATCATAGATGTAGGAATTCTTTGTGTTATTTCAAAGCAAGTATAACTTAAGGAAAATAAAAAGAAAATTTTTACTTTTATCAAAATCTGCGATTACGTCACATATATGTATAAATTCTTAGGTATATTTTATGCGCTGGTTTTTATCTGTCTTCCGGTTACTAACGAGTTTTATCGCGTTAACAGGATTTATAGCGAATAGCATTTCGACTAAACACTTCGTAACCAACGCACAGGTATCATTACGAGGGCTGACCCCAATGTGAACTGTCACACCTGCGGCCGCAGGGGACGCGACGGTGTAAGGGATTCGCAATTATTTGACAAATGGTGCGGAGAGGAGGGGGAATTCGTTCACAGAAGAGATAATGGCTTGTATTGTGTTTATATCCCTCACAAGCCAGTCTACGTTCGAATCTTTCAAACATATGGTACTTTGAGAAAAATAACGCAGTATTATTTAAATCAATTCTAAAAATAAAAGCCGAAATAAATTATTTAATTCATCATAAAAAATAAATAAATAATATAATTAACAATGCTTCAAACCATATTTTGCAGTCAAATATAAAACAACGTTATTTAAATTGATTCTAAAAATAAAAATTATCCCCATCGTGAAAAAAAAAATACATGCACCTGTACAGTATATATAATATAAATAATATTTAACTGGTCAACAATAATACCCTATTATAATAAAGATCAGCAATCGAATATATGCTTTGTGATGTTACCAGCTAACCCGTTATAAAATACTGAAATAATAATAAATAAATAAATACAACTAGGTATTTCTCGCTAAACAATATTGATAGTCAGTGGGGTGCAGATAGTGCAGTTGCTTCAGGACTCATTGGGTGTGCCCAAAAGGGGAAAAAAATTGATAAAGTTACATAAAAAATAAATGCATGTACATTGCACCAGGGCCAAGCTTGTGATGACACTCCAAGGGTGACAAATAAAAGTTTCCTTCTGCACTTCATACCTCACTCGTAAAAATTTCCTCTTTTCACTTGAGATTCGAAAATACTGGAAATATTTTTAAAAATTTATAGGAAAAAAGTCAAAAAATTTCCCCTTAAAAATACGTAAGATAAAAATATGTTCTTGAATTTAGTTTTAAAATTTGAAAAAACATCATAAACATTTTATGGGTTTTAATTTTGTCGGAACGTATTTATTTCTTGTTTTTTTTGGGGGGGAGGGCGGACTGTACGGAGTAAAATTTAAACTTTCGACAAGAATTCACAAAATATTTGTATGCCGCATGTAAGTCGGAGTCGGACCGGTTCCAACTAACTCCTGCCCGTGTCATACCCACAGGGTCGTGTTAACCATGAAAGTTGATCACTTCCAGGTACTAGCTCTCCGGAAAAGAATGGAATGAAAACTGATGTACACATTCCTTTTCATGGTTGTGGGGAAATAAATGAAAAAAAAAAAAAAAAAAAACTCTGAAACCCTTTCATATCAGATAGGGGGACATTTTCTTATTTATGAAATATTTTTTTATTTATCAGTGATAAACTTGAAGGTTTGTCACTGCCCTGCATATAGAAAAACAGTACTACTACTAAGAACGAATTTATTACAATGCACCTTTCTGTTCGAGGTATTCATGCCATTAGGGTAGGCAAAAAAATAATGTAAGATTCTCTTGGCACAGGCATCACATGATTTATGGCCTCGCATATTTATGAAAATGACTTATATCTAAAGTTATATTCATAATTTTGGTCTCGTGGAATGTGCAAGCTAATTTTCTCCTGGCCATCAAAAAATTCACTCCTTTCCTGCCTACCATCTAGCAGAAAAAGCAGTTCTCAGTTATAACCACTGAGTGTCGTCATCAAGGAGCTTCCCTAAAGGAAAATTGGCTATTTTTGAAAAATAAGGTTAGAACTCGGGGTTGGGAGTTTGGGGGGGAGGGGATGAGACAACAGTATATCTTGTTGACTTGCTTGTTTAGCAAGATGAAAAACCAGTTTCCGGGATTAATTCGTTAGTATGCAGCAAATGAAATCGGCTGTCTCTGCTTATGATTATGAATGAATCATAATTATCAGTTTAATGAACCAAACCGCTTGGTTTTATCCCGACTCAGACCACTGATTAGAAGAGTGAACATCTTACACACTTTGTGTACATCAATAAAAATAACAATATATGCATAAATTATACACAATATGTTTAAATATATTGTGAGTAGAATATACTGTAAATAAAATATTAGAAAACAGGGATACAGAATGATTATGGAGGAGTGGTGGGGAACTAAGAGCCTCAAAATAAACGTTTTCAAGGTGTCTTACGATTGGTCCCGTATGGTTGTTAAAGTGCACAAAGGGGGTCCATTCAAGTATTGGGGGAGGGGAATGGCCGCAGAATTTAGTTTTGCCACCGATGCCTCTATATGCTCTTACAGAAAAATAACCCCACGGGCTCATATATGGTGAGTATGGGCTTGGCACACCCAGGATCCTCAGCTGGATATCATCATTCTTTTCTTTCTTGGTGATTCCCTTCTATTTCTCTCTCTCAGGGTAATTCAGAAATATATATTTTTTTGCTGGTGCAGCAAAAGCCTCAGGCTTTCTCGCACCATATGGCTAATAGCATATTCGGTTCATTCTTCCCAAATACAAATACACATTTTTCTCGGACCCGCTATGTCTAAGGCTGGCAGTACTAAAATTGACAAAGAGAGAGCGAGAGGAGGAGTAGAAGAATGATGGAAGAAGAAGACTGAGTAATAAAGGCGACCATAATTGGACGGGATATTTTATAAAATTGCTTGATTCAGAAAACGAAACAGACGAGTGCTATGCAGTAAGTGAAGAAGAATCAGACATAAATGCAGAATGTGCAAGAAGTAGCAAAGGTCGAACAATTTAAACGATGCAAGACCAGATGTTTTTTTTTTTTACCTTGAAAAAGACTTACATGTCTGAAAATGCTGTATGTTCTAAGTCCAGTTTATCTGTTTTCGGAATGGGCAAATTCAGGAGGGAGATATTACATATCCACTTAACACTGACAACAGTTTTTCCTATTGTTATTAGTGACATTGTGGGTGTTTGGGTATGGTCAAGAAACAAAGAGCCCGGTTCTCTCAGTGGAAGTCTTCGTATTCTCCAAGAACCAAAAAAGCAAGATAATGTCGAACGAATGTAGAGAAAAGTAAAACATGCTTATCGTATTTTTTGATTCACAGGATATTGTTCATTATGAATTTGTTCCGCATGATCAGACAGTGAACTAGAGATACTACAAAACAGTTCTACGGCGATAGCGCGATGCTTTTCAGAGAAAACAGCTGGAAAAACCGCCTTCAGGGATTGACAAGCCCCTACACACTCAGCACTTTCTATGAAGGATTTTTGAGAAGCACTTCATCATTATGGTTTCCCATCCGCCATGCTTCCGAATTTTATTTTTCTTGTCTTCCAAGTTTAAATCCTCCTTGAAAGGTTGCAAATTCGCAATGACTGAAGAAATTATTTGGAACCAACGTAAAAATTATTAACAATTCTGAAAGAAGCCTATTCAGGAATTCTTTCGGAAGTTGCAGAACCATTGGAATCGGTGTACAATGTCAAGGAGACTAACTACTTCGAAGGAAATTCACTCGAATAGCCGATAAGCTTCAATATTTCTCAGATATTAACTAACTCCGAAATTCAGCTGTACCTCATATACTTTTTAAACATAATATATTACATTTTTTAATTTAATATTATTTTTAAAAAACTAACTTGATATGAATGGTTGAATTACTTAGAACAAAGCACGGCTTTATCGAGGAAACATCAGTGAAGGTAGATAGAAGTTTCCACTTTAACAAGTGCATCCTGGGGTTTGACCAGGGATGGCCCTTAGCCAGAGGCGGATTTAACGGCGGGCGCACCGGGCGCGCGCCCTGGGCCCCGATTTCTGAAGGGCCCACGCAAAACCCCAACTTTATACGCAAAACCCCAACAAATTAGTTGAACATATTAGTTCAACTTTGTGATTATTATTATGCTATTATTAATTATATTATACATATATTATATTCAAATTTTATTGGAAATAAAACATTAATAGTACATAATATTTTTTATTTATTTAAAAAAATGGTGAACGTGTATTTTTATTTTCCCTGTCTCTCTCTTTTTTTTTTAAGTGACCCAATATTTTCTTCTGCGCCCGGGGCGTCAATCGACCTTAATCCGCTCCTGCCCTTAGCTGAAATTCTTCTCGAGCGAGCCCCTTGTTACCAAATTAGCAGCATTCTGTCAATCTGCAATTTGTACACCTCCAGTGCATCCCTTCAATCTAAGAATTTCAGCTCGTGTACGTCTTTATAGTTGTTTTAAATTTTACTATCATGATTGTATATAATGATAAACTGCCAATAAGAATACTTATTAGATAAAATTAATTGCAATTAAGTTAATATCTTTAAAGCAATATTTTTTGTCTTTCTGTCATTTCCTTCGACCTTTGAAAGTGTTCCTAAGTGTGTGTGTTTCCGTTTCGGGATTAAATAATGGAAAATTAAACACATAACCTCAGGGGCTCACATCTGGTGAGTATGGGTTTGGCACACCCAGGATCCTCAGCTGGATATCATCATTCTTCTCTTTCCTGATGATTTGGTGATTCACATCTACTTCTCTCTCTCTCTCTCTCTCTCTCTCTCTCTCTCACACACACACACACACACACACACACACACACACACACACACACACACACACACACACACACACACACACACGGTAACGCGGATTTTTATTTTATTTTTTTTTTTGGTGCAGCATAAGCCTCAGGCTTCCTTGCGCCATATGGCTAATAATAATATCTATATAATATCGGTGTAGATACACCATAGACAACTCTTAAAGAAAAAAAACTACGATTATAGTGTGAAATGCATCATTTCATCTGTATCTCATATTGTGCTCATCTTTCACAACGAGTTACCGTGTTTTGCACTACCTCGAATAAGTAACGCTTCACTAATAGAGAAGACTATTGTCACTTATTCTCGGTGGGCACCGTTTCAAAGCTAGTTGGTTTTTCATCGGTGGGTGCCTTTCGCACTGCGATCGTAGTTTTTCTTTAAGAGTTGTCTATGGTATATCTACACCGATCTTATATAGATATAGAATCTTAAAATTTCAGTCCTCTTAAAATATTATGTCTTGTTGAATTTAGTTTATTTAATTTAGTTTATTAAATACGTTACATATGGAAGTAAAGCCCGCGTGGTCATGTTAGAAACAGTTAGATAAACATAGCCCGTGACCACGCTTAAACAGAAGTTTGTTTTACAAGCTTCTGTTACGTATTTTTGTACTTGTATTTGTAGGAGGAAGATTATGTATAGAAAGATAATAATAACATATAAAGTTGAACCTACAATTTTATAGCCCTCTATTACAGTATAGTGGTTTTGTCACTTGTCACTCCTTTTTAGAAGTATGTGTTCGAATCCCTGGAGGAATTTCTAAAGATCTCTTCCATCGGGGTTGTGGCTAGCCGATCTCAGGCGGAAGAAGTAGGATTCCTTCGCCCCAGTGAATTATTGCTGGTTTTTCAGTCCTCGCAGCAGTAAATCGGCCCGTCAGACGTGATGCACACAGCGCAATATGGCCTTAGAAGCTAAAGCACCAGCGGCGTATTCAAAGGGGGGGGGGGCAAAAAGGGAATATGTCCCCCTTAACCAAAAATTTGAAATTAAAGAAACAGAACGCAGGAGGCGTTCTAAAAAAACCCTCAAAAGCCTGGTCGTCATGTCCCCCTTACGACGTTTCCTGGACCTGGTTGCCGTGTCCCCCCCCCTTACGATGATACCCGGATACACCACTGTAAAGCACTAAATATGTGATAATAATTTATACAGAAAGGGTAATTTCATTAGTTTTAATCACACCACACAGACAAAAAATGGGAATGTGCTCAAAATAATAATAATAAAAAATAATGTTTGGAGAGGAGAACTTAATGTGGTTGTTCAAAATTAACTAATAAAATATAAATACTACTAATTAAACCACTCTAACTGCTGTTATCAACGCTGTTTAAAAAGGTATCGCATTAAGTATTACACTTCCGCAAGACACAACTATTTAAAAATTGGCAACGTTTCTGGTTCGTATCCCGCCTCGGGCTTGGATCAAAGTACTGCAAAAAAACCTTGGGAGGTGCACTATGGCAACAGAAGCCGATGCGCCAACAACTACCAAAAAAAAAAAAAAAAAGCAACGTTTCTGAATCCAGTACTACAGTTATTATTATTATTATTATTATCAGCCCTATGGTGCAAGGAAGCCTGAGGCTTATGCTACACCAGCCAAAATAAATTTTCTGAGTTACCCCGAGAGAGAGAGAGAGAGAGAGAGAGAGAGAGAGAGAGAGAAAGTAGAAGGGAAACACCAAGAAATAGCAGAATGATGATATCCAGCTCAGGACCCTGGGTGTGCCAAGACCATACTCACCAGATGTTAGCCCCCTGGGGTAACAGCCAGCCATTATTAATCAGGAAAGATTTGGTGGATGTTTCTAACTTTATAGGGTAGAATACTTCTTTTAAACAGCGACCACATTTGATGGCAGGATTCAATTTGGAAGCCAGAATGGTCACCAATAGTTCCACTGTGTAGAGTTTAACTTATTTTATTGAGTAAAATAAAAAATTCAGTTAACCATAGTTCACGTGGTTTAAACTAGTGTTATTCACATTTAATTAATGCATTAATAATAAATAAAAAGGATATAAATTTTCGGTGATATTTATTGGAGTAATAGAGGCATGTTTGCCTCTATTACTATTACTTTTTAAATAGTTTTACTTTTGGCTGATGCTACTTTTATGTAGCATCAGCCAAAAAAAAAAAAAAAAATGCACACAACCATTCCCTCTAAAAGTTTGTCCGGTTCCTCCTTGAATTTATTTAAGCTATCAACTTCCACAACGAGAGATGGAAGTTTGTTCCAGCAATTAACCACGAGCTGGCTAAAGGCAAATTTCCGTACATTTATTCTACAACTGTCTTTCCTCAATTTGAATTAATTTCCTCTCAGGTTCGTAATCCGAGCAAGCGGAAGAATCCCATCAGAATTCAGCGTGCTCAACCACAAGGGCGGCTCGTTGGTAGCCACTGCGGAACTGCAGCACCCCAGATTTTTAAATCTAAATGTACAGTCAACGGAGTTATATGAAATTTTGTGAAGAACAATGCAACGCAATAATATTTTTATTAACAGGTCCCCGATAATACACGGGTGTGCAAAACTTAAGGACCAACACTATTTCTAAAGGTTACAACCACAAAATCTTTACTTAAGGTACTCTTTACTGATGAGAGTAGATTCAGTCTCAGTAGCGATTCTGGACGTCAGCTAATGTGGTGAGAGGTTGGCACACGGTATCACCCCACAAACATCACTGAAAGGAATCGATATGGCGGTCGAGGTGTTCTTGTCTGGGGAGGCGTTATCTTGGATGGACGTCCACAACTCCAGATACTGGAAGGCGGTACTGTAACTGGTGCACGCTACTGTACTGAGGTAATCCTTCCCCATGTGCGTCTGTTCCGAGGTGCCATTGGTCCCGAGTTTGTGTTTATGGATGATATCGCCACACCTCATCGCACTGCTGTTGATTTTATGCTTTTGGAAAGTGAGGACACTGTTCGTATGGATTGGCCTGCCCGTTCCAGCAATCTAAATCCCATTGAATGCATATGGGACATTCTTGGGGAGACGCCTAGCGGCACATCCACACCCACCAGAAAATGTTCACCAGCTGAAGATGGCGCTGACAGAGGAATGGACGATGTTACCGCAAGAACTTATCAACAACATTGTTCTAAGTATGGACAGGCGGTGCAAAGCCTACATCGACATTAGGGGTGGCCATATCTCCTACTGAGGACCACCTCTTCCCTTTGTTCCATCTTTGGCAGCGCTGCATCTATATGGCAGCCAGTGCTGTGTTGCTATTTTTGAATAAAGTCCCTCTGTACCGTTTTGTTTCCGTTGTTGTGTCATTGTTGTTTCCTTCATCATTTCCGTACCTCATGAGGTTTCTTTGGTATGCTTTTCCCATATCCAGGCCACTCCTATGAGAAGCTACAGGTGAAAACCTGACTGGACCTTAAATTTTGCACACCAGTGTAGTATACTCATCTTCTATTTCCAATAATCATTTCAATAATAAACGAATAAAAATAAGAAATCGTTTTCAACTTTGAAGTTTAACTGTAGGGGGAACTGTTTGCTATACAGTTCCACATTTTGGCCCCAGTGGTCTAGTCAATGCCTAGTTGGCAGGTTGCCAATACGCATTTTTTAGAGATGATAAAACGAGTCAAAGGAACTGCGGAGCGAGCGAGCAGTGCCGATTTGAACAGTGCACCAAACTTGAATGAAAAAGTTATTAATCTATTTTCAACAAATGAAAGCCGAATAATGGATTTTTTTTAAATAAAATAATCGAGATTACCCAAGTTTGTTAATGGTAAGTGTCCAGTTAATGTTTTGTAGTATTTTTAACTTGCTTATTATTGTTACCACCTATGTCTAGATGCCTTATAACCAAGGCAATTTAATGTAACTTTAAAAAGCAGCATCCCCATACATTCATTCATTCATTTTCTTTTATTGAGTAAAGCAGTCCCTAGCCAAAAAAAATCTGGCAAATCCGCCATACATATAGTATAGTATAGTATACAATTATTAAGAATGCAAATTTCACAGTCACATTACAAATAAACTGTACTATGCAATAGTCATCCCCTCAGTTACAGCGCAACAACCTAGCAAGTGGGCTACAGCAGAAACCGATGAAGAGACACTGTCCACAGATGAGCACAAGCATCACATCCTAGAGATTGATCATCGCCGGTATTCTCCAAAGACAAAGCGTTCAATGCACAGCCATCTATCAGCAGCCAGAGAGCTCAACAGAAGTTACTCATATTAACCAGCAAAACCAAGCTGGAAGAAGGTGTTATTGCAGGATCGAACCCAAGAAAAACAACTAAGGCCTCTTGCCAATTGCGTTGGCAGGAGCAGAAGTGGACACCCACCCATTAAGGAAACAATGTACCAACGTCCTGTCCACCTCTGCAAAGATTCTCTTTTCTATATAAAAAATGACACCCTGTTCCATGTAAAGAAGAGGGTACAATCCACCAATTCATCCATTATTCAACCTTAACTCTTCCAATTGCAAAAGTATATTTCTTCTCATGAAAACTGAATTTGCAAAATTTTGAAAGGCAATAAAATTTCCCCTTGTTTTAATAAGTAATGGCTCAATCCAATCCACCAGACGAGTTACATTATCAACATTATTCAGTAAATCCAAACGCAAATCAACATATTCCAAACAAAAAAACACATGTTGCCAGATCACTAGACGTACAGTTACATCTTGCTACGATTCCAAGACCATTCAGTTTAGCAAAAAATGATCCGTGACCTGTTAGTAAGAATGTACAACGTATATTTGGTACTAACCAGATTGGTTTAATATAATTCACACCATTAACATATGGGAAAAATTTGAATGTTATTCTACCTTTTTCCGAACAATTCCATCTGTTTCGCCATTTTTGTAAAAGGAACTCCCAAATCCTCTTCTTTTCGTTTCTCAAGTCATTTAAAGTGTTAATTTCGATGTCTAGCAACTCGGATTTTATACCTCTTCTCAAATAAAAGGACAGGCTTCTAAACACTAACTGCAAATCAAGTGGCATTTTGCCAGCTAACACTTGCAAAGCTTCTGTGGAAACCGTTCTCAGGCCATAACCATTTTGAGTAACGTATCATAACATAACTTGATGCATAGAATAGAGCTTTCTGGTGTTGCTTACTTTGATTGCATGGCCAACCCAGACTGATGCACCATACATAACAATCGGCAGAAAAATTAAAATCATAAATCAAATGAAGTGCTATCCCCTTTATCCCCCATTCCATCCGCTTTATACTTCAGATCATTTCAATAAATTTCTTCACTTTCTCTGATATATAAATAATATGCAAGATAAGTTTCAAGCCACTAACAATATACATTCCAAAGTATTTAATCACTAACACCTGCTGTAAGGAAATACCATTCAACCTTACGAGCGGTTGTCTACTAAGAGACATCAGAGTCACGAGTCGCCACTTCAGTCAACCGATTCAAGGCCTTATACACCTCAATCAGATTACCTCGCAGATACCTAGTCTCCAGCCGCTGCAATTTGCAGAACTTAAGCCTTTACTCGTAAGAGGACCCCTTCGTTCTCCTCAACAATTTTGTTGCCCTTCTCTGTACACGCTCAAGCAACTCTACATCCTTCCTAAAATGAGGCCTCCAGACCTGTACGCAGTACTCAAAGCGTAGTTTGACCATTGCCTTATGCAAAAGGATAATCACCTCCTTTTCCCGGCTAGCAAAATTCCTGTGTATCATAGTAACATTCACAATACCCCAGGACCTACTCTGGCAGCCTGTCTGCATTGCTCAGAAAACTTCATATCTGACTGCACAATCACTCCCAGGGCTTTTTCATTTTCTACCACCCTAAATGTAATACCACACAATTGGTACGTTCCTCGGGGGTTACTTCTATCCATATGCAGTACTTTGCATTTGTCAATGTTAAATTTCAGTTGCCACTTCTCAGTCCATCTGCCCAAATTTTCTAAATCCTGTTGCAGTAGCACACTGCCATTACTGTCATTAACAACCCTGCCAACCTTTGTATCATCTGCAAACTTCGACACTAAGCCTGATATACCTTCATCAATATCATTGATAAATATACAAAACAACAGTGGGCCCAACACCAAACCCTGTGGGACTCCACTAATAACATTAGTCCACAAAGAGCAGCCTCCATTGATTACCACTCTCTGTCTTCTCCCACTCAAACACCCTTTTATCCATTGTAGCAACTTACCCTTAATACCATACTGCTCCAATTTGTACCGTAATCTTCCATGAGCAACAGTGTCAAAAGCTTTCCTAAAATCCAAGTATATGATATCAAAATTATATCATAGTATCCAATCAAATTTGTCAGACAAGACTTTCCCTTAACAAACCCATGCTGTGTCTGAATTAATGCTGCAGTCTTGTCTAGATTATCCTGCAATGCAACTTTAACCAATGACACACCATTATTTTACCCGGAACATAAGTTAAACTAACAGGTCTGTCATTTCTTGTCACTTTTTGATGCCCCTATGTGAGTTGGGGATACAATTGCACATTTCCGATCCGTGGGGACTTCACCTGAGTCCAAGGATGCTCTCGTAATTATGGCTAAGGATTTGCTTAGTTCCTTTGCCGCCTCCTTTGATACAGGGTGTCTCAAAAATATTGGAATGTGAATCAAATATTTTTCAGACACCCTGTCTCAGAAATCTAAAGGAATGTGAATCGCATAGGAACCCATAACCGGAAACGTCACCGTAAGACGGTACACGGCGCTATTCATCAGTTGGCGAGAGGGAAAATTTCTGGTTTACTCATTCAAGCAGTAGTCGCCGCACGAAGTGCATGCATCGATAAATACGAACTGTGAGCTGGCAGACATGCACCTAGTGTATGGATTAGCAGAGGGCCCACACGGTGTGCGCCCCCATGCGGCACAACATCGCTTCACAATAAATGTGTGGGCAGGTATGGCCGGTGACTGCTTAGTCAGCCCATTCTTGTTACCATCCCGCATGAACTCCGCTAAATATCAGATCTTTCTTGAACAAGTTCTACCAGGATTACTTGACAATGTTCCAGCAAATGTGAGACGCAACATTTGGTTTCAACATGACGGGGCGCCTGCCCATTATGGAAGGTGTTTTCGTGACCATTTGAACAGGCGTTTTGGGCGTCGATGGATTGGCCGTGGTGGACCCGTTGCCTGGACCGCGCGCTCACCTGATTTATTGAACCTTGATTTCTTTCTGTTGGGGGCCCTCAAATCTATCGTGTTTGAATCGCCTGTGGAGACGGAAATGGATCTCGTGGCGAGACTCGTCTGCGCTGCTGCTACTGTCAAAGAAACTCCAGGTGTGTTCGACCGTGTCCGATAATCCATGCTGCGTCGGTGTCACGCATGCATCGCGTCTCATGGTGGAACCTTCGTGCATCTGTTGTAACATCATGAAATGTATCCATCTCGTACTCCACTGTTAATATTATGTCAAATAAATGTTTGCCACTATTTACTGTCTTGTGTCATTTCTGCTTCTTGTGCCTCTGCTACTACTTTCCCGTGACGTTTCCGGTTATGGGTTCCTATGCGATTCACATTCCTTTAGATGTTACCTACCTCCCCTAAAAGTTTGTACCAATATTTTTGAGACACCCTGTATAACTGGATAGATACCATCAACCCCAGGTGCCTTGCTTATGTCTAACTTCAACTGAAGTCATCAAATTGATTCGAACGCATGCGTTTACAACTGTCATATTGTAGTTTTACCTTGAACATTCGTCTACCGTCCTATGTAATTACGATAAACATTATGCCATTCACAGCTGGTGGATCCCTATGTAACACAGGGAGACCTCGTTTGTCTTGACTTAGATAAGTGGTCTTGGTCACGACGAACTTATGATAATAGGAGAAATCCCAGAAAACAAAAACGAAGGGCGTAGAATAACTGATTCATTCATATGAAATACCATTTTACTAAACCAGTCTAAATGATGCGCGACTATACACAGCTGAGAGGTGACCCCAGAATTTTCTAAAGGGGGAGGAGCTAAAACAGTTAAAGGAGATAGCTAAAACAGCATTCTGAGGAATAATTAAGCTTTAATAATCATGTAGCAGTTAAATCTGAATTATTTTAATCATACAGTGGTTATAGTCCTCTAGACCCTACCCGGGAACGCTTCTGCACAATAGGTAGTATACTACAAAATTAACAACGTGTTGTCTATGGCACTGCAGGATGGAGGCGTTAGGCATTGGGGCACCGGTCATAAATGTTCCCACAGGTTGAACAACTCAGACTTTACAGTACCAAATGAAACATCTTAAAAGATTAACTCTGATCTTTGGATCAGCTGTTAGGAAAGTGTTGGTTTAGTGCACCGATCCATGTCATATCTGATGCAAATGAAATAGGCGAATTTCAAGCTCGTCTGCATCTTAGGGACTTGAGGATCAACACATGAGCCTCAATTTAAATTTATTTTTCAAAGCTATATGGGTTTTTTAAAGTGAGGGGTAAAGGTGTGGAGGTATCAGGTCTTGCCTACAAATTAATAAATACTTAATACGTGGTAGATTAAATAATTTATTATCGACATAATACAGTTTAAAGAACTTTGTTGTTGTTGTTGTAGGGTTTTAGGGGCATCAGCGACTAAGACCATATTTCTCCTATATACTGTCTATAAACTCCTTTTGTTCTGTAGTTGATTTTCTGTTTGCTGAACGAAAAACCGAGTTTCTGGCAGAAAAGAAATCCACACTACCCTCGTCTGAGGCCGACTAATTCAGTCACGTGAAAATACCCATAAAAATTGACCGACAGGACTTGAACTCTGGTCTTTTCCACCCGGTTGGGGAGTACGGCGATCCTACCAGCTGTGCTACCTACGAGGATTTAGAGGAATTGAACCGCCTCAATCCCAAATACTTAACAATTTATGACTACATTTCGAGAACTGTTTCCCGTGTTCAGGCCTGTTAACCTGATCCGGGAGTAATTTTTAATATTTTTAGTTATATATACAATATATTAATATATTACTATATTATTATTATATATTTTAATACACGTAATTATGGTCCAGTTAATTATTAATTTTATCTTCCGTGACAGTACAGAGATTTTGTCAACTCGCTTGGAGAGGTCTGGGTTTCATCTCCTTTGACGAGTGAAGGAATTTCTAAAGTCCTTTTCAATCGATGCTATAGTTAGCCGATCTGAGGAGGAGGGAGTATAGTAGGGTTTGTCCCTGTGAGTTATTCCCTTTTAATCAGCCAATGCAACATACAAATCGGCCCGTGAATAAACAGTTATATTCGATTTAGGTGTGGTGGAGACCCTGGAGCATATAAATGTTCCAAATATTATACTGTTCTAAAAGAAAGTGACATAATAATTAAACAATACTGTATTTTTCGTTTTTTTTTTCCATAAGTGATATATTTGTCCGATTTTAATGAAAAGTACTTTTCAAATTATTAAACAAGGTCATATGGAGGATATATTCTTTCCCCCCGCAAAACAAAAAAAAGGATGTTAGGAGGAATCCGAAAAGGGAAATCCTGTTTTCCTGTTTTTTTTTTTTTTGAAAAATGTTTTACATCAACGATTTATTCAGTTGATATTAGTATTTGTCCTGCAAACAATGCAAGAAATCAAGTTTATATACAACATCAGCAAATAAAAAACAAAAAAAATAAATAACCCAACATCTCCCATATCACCTGCCCATATTTTTAGGCTGTAATTGATTATATTTTATTTTTAGTTTTTATCATGCCCAAACATGTTGCAGTGAAATGTCTCCACGTATTGCTATTATAGAGGTAAGAAATAGTAAAATATTACTTTCTGCTCAAATTTATTGTCTCGATTCCCACTAAGTAAGAATAATAAAATTTTAATTATTTTTCAATAAATACAATAGTCTTAATTGTTTCAATTGAAAATTTTCAATTTCCGTAGTCAAATGAATGTAACAGTTTGTTCTTTGAAACTGTACGAAGTAACTTTTTTTAATTAATTAATTTTTTTTACTTCTTGACATTCCACTTAAATTTCTGTAGACTAATTTACGAGGTTAAAACATATAAACGAAGGTTATTCCAGACAACAAACAGAAGTAGAAAGAGTAATGTTCAGGTAGAATTTTTCAGGCTATTTCAGACTGATCGAAATCGTTTTGAAGTAAAATGGGCTAGTTGTGGTCATTAACCACCCTTCCTAACTTTAGATCATCAGCAGACTTGGATAACTTCCCCTGCATTCCTTCATCATTGAATATAAGGAAGATACAAAAAACAGAATTGGCCCCAGTGCAGGTCCTTGAAGCACTAGTCAACCTTAAGGAATGTCCATTTACTATTTTGTCTCTTATCTTTTAGCTAGTCCTCGATCCAACGAAGGCTCTTGTCATTAATCCCAATTTCTCCAATTTATGTAGTAGCCTTTCATGGGAAATCGTGTCAAAAGCTTTATTGAAGTCAGGGTAAATAATATAAAAGTTGTTTCTTACATCCAAGTGTTTTATGACTTTGTAATAATAATTAAGTAGATTCGTCAGGCAAGACTTCCTCTTCAGGAACCTATTCTGAGATCCATTAAGGATATCGTTCCTAATGAAATGCTTCTGTATTGCATCCTTAACCAGCCTCCATGATCTTTCTCACTGTTGAAGCCAAAATCACTGGTCTATAATTGCCTGTCACTCTTTCGACTTCCTTTGTGGATCGGGGAGACGTCAGCACTATAATTTGTCCAGCAGTAGTTTTGTGTTGCACATAAAAGACTGCTGTACAAATTGGAGCAGTGTGTCATTAAGTGCAAGTTGCTGCTATTGATAAAGGGATGGTTGAGTGGGAAAAGACAGACACTAATCAATGGACACTACTCTTCGTGGACTAAAGTTATTAGTGGAGCCCCCAGGGTTCGGTGTTGGGCCATTGTTTGTTTTCTATATTTATCAATGATATTGATGAAGGCATATTAGGTTTAATATCCAACTTTTCAGATGATACAAAGGTTGGCAGGGTGGTTAATGAGAGAAATGACGGTATGCTACTACAAGAGGATCTAGAAAAGCAAGGCAGATGGACTGAGAAATGGCAACTGAAGTTTAACATTGACATATACAAAATACTCCAATGGGTAGCAGTAGTTCCTGAGTAACATGCCAATTGTGTGGTACTACACTCAGGACAGTGGAAAATGAAAAAGATCTGGAAGTAATTGTGCAATCTGATATGAAGTTCTCTGAGCAATGTAGGCAGACTGTCAGAGTAACCCATGAGGTTTTTCAATGATATACAGGAATTTTTCTAGCAGGGATAAGGAGGTGATTATCGCATTGTGTAAGGCAATGGTCAGGCCATATCTTGAGTACTGCATACAAGTTTGGAGGCCTCATTTTAGGAGAATGTGGAGCTGCCTGATCGGTTACAGAGAACTGCAACGAGATGGGCGAGGGGAACGGAGGGGTACACTTATCAAGAAAGGGTTCGGTTCTGCAAATTGCAGCGTCTGGAGACTAGACACAAGCGAGGTGATCTGATTGAGGTATTTAAGGCTTTGAAGGGATTGTGCAAGCTCAATGCTGATGGGATTCTTTCTCTTGTTCGTTCTACACACATGAGGGGAGAAAAATTCAAATTGAGGAGGGACAGTTGCAGAAGTTTACTGCTAGCCAGCGGGTAGTTGATTGCTGGAACAAACTTCCATCTGTTGTTGTGAAAGTTGATAGTTTAAATAAATTCAAGGAAAAACTAGACAAAATATTGGAGGGAATGAATAGGTGAAATGGAACTTGTCCATTTTTTTTTTTTTTTCTGGCTGACGTTGCATAAGCTTACTTTCTGACATCAATTGCCACTTCTAATGCTAATTTCTCCAATACAAAAGGACTGTCCCAGAGTCTGACGATTATCATGAGGGGAGGAGAGGGTTCGTGCAGCCCACTTGTTAAAATTTTTTTTGATTATCCGAGCCGTCTTGTTTAAAAAAATTAATTTGATAAAATTTAACTGACTGTTTTAACCATTGTTGATCGTTAGCTGACATTCTTCTCGAGAGTGCTCCTTGTTAGCAAATTGTCAGCTGTGTTGCTGCTTTTTTGTATAAGAGTAAGTATTCCATCCACTCATTGAGCCTTTTCTTCACTAAGCATCTGTAGTTTTCCCATAGCTTCTTCCCTGAGGTTTATATATATCACTTAATTTACAGCAGTCAGACTCAACGTTGGACCGGTATTTCAACTGTAAAGATCGATACAAAGTACTTATTCAACTTGTCTGCCATATTTGTTAAGCTTTCTATGACTTTTCCAGTGTATAAAGTAGGGGGCCCGATTCACTTTATTCTATTTCTTTGTATTTTAATGCAAAACTCTTTGCCCCCATCTTTATTTCATTCTGCAGGTGATTTTTAACACTTGACTTTAAATTGTCTTATCGATCGGTGGTTTTGTTATTTATACGCTTATAATACTTATATAAATCAATATCTGGATTGTTTGTAGCAGTCTTAGCTGTTTTTTTTTTATTTTACTCAATTAAACCTTTTAACTCTTCTGGTAATTCACTTTGGCATCTTTATTTTGCGACTTTTCTCCTGGAACACACAATTTCCAGGATAAATCGCTTGAATACTTTCCATGGTAAACTCTTATCCGATAGCACAATATTCTTATAGGGCAATATATTTTCTCTCTTTCTCTCTCTCTCTTAGTTAATACAGCCAAAAAAATATTCTAGTCCATTATAGTTTCCTCTCTTGAAATTGAAACTCTCCTCTTTTTCTGTGATTACAGCCATATCTTTGGACAGTATACATTTCAAGAGATCATGGCATGGAGTATTGGCATGAGGCATTGCCTTTTGATCTGATGTTTCAATTACGCAACGTGGCGCAGTATTGTAATTAGGATTGATGGTAGTCCCACACCGAATGAATCCGATAAGGACAATCCCCAACGATGGCAGAAGTGAGTATGATTGAAGTTGGTGTTGCCTTGAATTTCTTTATTGTTGTTGTGTCACATGTTTCCACTTCACAGATACTCACTTTGACTACAAAGTGTCTGCACATGTAGCACAGTGGCATCATTGTCGTCTTTCCCAAACCAGGTGAAAAGGCCAGGGTTCGAATCCTGTCAATGGCGCGAGAAACTTTTGTGGGCTTTTTTATTTTCGTGGCTGAGTTAGTCGGTCTCAGTGGTAGATGGCAAGGTTTCCTCCCCAAAACTCGGGTTTTTTCTTCTAGCAAAAACAATTCACGAACATAATATCATAATGTGACTTTTGTTTTCTTTTTTTAACTACAGAGTGTAGTGGTGAACTAAAGTTTATACAGAGGTCTGTGACCTCAGTATAATCTTCAGTTTTTTTTAAGCATTTTTCACAACATGGCTGAGTTAGTCAGTATCAGACGAGGGTAGAATGGATTTTTCTCCCGGAATTTCGGGTTTTTCGTCCAGCAAACAGAAAATCGACTTCAGAACTCACGCGATTTACAGACAATATACCCGGAACTAAATGGCCTAAAACCCTAATACCCATTAAAGTTTTTTTTTGTTGTTGTTTTGTTTTTGAAATATAACTCTCATTAGTCCGAGCTATTTTCCTTCATTAAATTTTCGCAATTTTCACTTAGATTAGGTAATTTCATCTAAGTTTTTTTTTTTTTTTTATAGAATTTGTGGCGTCCCCATAAGTTTTGTGCCCTTGACAATCACCTATTGTGCCTAGAGGTTTACGTCCGCCCTTGTCACAGCTAGTCTATTATATGTGGATGTTATTTCAATATTTTTTTAAATTGTCTGAAATTTTATATAAATGCTTCGCAGGTTAGTATGATTTTTATGTCACTGTTATTCGATCCTGAACTGAGAATTCCTGCCATAAAATCACATGCACAAGAGGACAACATAAAAATCATTAGATACGAATCAATTCCCTAAATTATTTAAATATTGCCCCTGCTCTATATCATTCATTTTATTTAAATTTTAGAATTTTTGCTTCATCCAGAAGGTGGCCTTCGAAAGAATTAACCACAGAATGGAATTAATCTTCGGAAGTTAGTTACTTTTGAATAGCTAGGTAGTATGAGAAGAGTTTCTAAGGTTTGAAATTTTATTTCAAAAAAAATTATTTTTGAAATTTTATTTCAAACGTTAGCTTGACAAAAAAACAAAACAATAATAAAATTATGTTTAATTTATAATGCAAAGTAATATATGTCAATCAGTAAACATTAAATACTCAGTTGAGCACATCATACTTTATGGGATTCTTGAGAAGTCTGGCTAATCGAAATGTGGTAAGTTGGGTTTATTATGCTTATCATAGTATGTTTATTTCGGTGCCGAGCTGTTTTTATCCAGGTAGAGGTTCTTGGTATTCAGAACCTTTGAGTAGCCTCCTTTTTTTTTTGTAATTTGTTTGTAATTTCGTTTGTCAAGCTCTAGCGTTAACGTGTATGCATTTTTATAAATTTTCCAGTAAAGTATAATTATGTCTAACAAGAATAGTAATAGAGACAAAACTTACGTGTGTGTGTGTATATATATATATATATTATTATTATTATTAGCTATAAGGTGCAAGGAAGCCTGAGGCTTTTGCTGCACCAGCCAAAAAAAAAAAATTCCTGAGTTACCCAAAGAGAGAGAGACTCAGAAGTAGAAGGGAATCACCAAGAAAGAGAAGAATAATGATATCCAGCTCAGGACCCTAGGTGTGCCAAGCCCATACTCACCAGATGTGAGCCCCTGGGGATTAATATATATAGGGTGTCAGTAAAAAGGTCTGAACGATTTCATTCAGAGGCGTACAAAATTTCCTTATCAGTACATTATGTAAGCTTCTACAACATTCATTTAGTAACAAATTAGATACTTGCAAGGAGACCTGATTGAGGTGTTTAAGGCGTTGTATGAATTGAATAAGCTCAATGTTGATGGCAGTCATCATGAAACAATTAAATACATGGGCTGTATTAGAGTAACTAAGAATAAGAATAGGTGCATCTATACTTGCCTGTACACCAATATTAGAAGTATAGTAAATAAATTTGATGAATTGAGGTGCTAGTCAGATGTCAAAGGTGGATATTGTTGGGATATCAGAGACGTAGTGTCATATGGATATTAAGAATGCAAAATTCGAATTTGGGGAGTACAATGTGTGCAGAAAGGATAGGAAGGGAGGAGGGATTATGCTGTTAATTAAGAAAAACATAAAATCTAAGGAAGTGCATCCAGTTGAATTAGATGGACAGTACAATGTTGAGTCAGTTTGGTGTGACATAAGCACTGGGAAAGCAAAAATGAGAGTAGAAGTGTGTTATAGGCCTAATGAGTACAATGAACAATTGTACAGAGAAATAGAATGGACCAGTAAATCAGATTGTGTTATAATGGGGGATTTTAATTTCAAGATATTGACTGGAACTTGTGGAATGGTTACTCGCACACCAGCAAGTGGATTTATTGGATGAGTGTTTTCTGCAGCAACATCTTTGAGAGGCAACCAGAGAGGGTAATACTCTTGATCTGGTTATCAGCGGTGATTATTCATGCATTAAGAATTTGCAGATAAAGGAACCACTAGGTGGCAGTGATCACAGTGTACTGATGTGGGATTTACTTAAAGATATAATTACTGTCAGGGGTAAAGGGAAGGGTTTTTGCTTCCGTAAAGGTGACTACGGTTGTCTCAGACAATTTTTAAATTCTGTACAATGGGACCAACTGATTATGATACCAACAGCAAATTCGAAATGGGAAGCATTCAAGGAATTAATCGTAGAAGCTACTAGGCTTTTCATACTAATTAAGAAATATTGTTCAGGGTTTAGGCCTAAATGGATGTCAGATGAACTAGTGAGACTCGTGGCAGAGAAGAAAAATGCATGGGATGCATATAAATTATCTGGCGCACAGAAGCCTATGGCAGATATAAGCTAGTCTGTAGTCAAGTCACAAAGGAGATTAGGCAAGCAAAGGCAGATTAAGAGAAATGTTTGGCAAAGAACGCTAAGAAGAACTTCAAAGACTTCTTTACTTATATAAACTCTAAAAGGAAGGGGATGAATTAGATTGGGCCACTTGATATTGATGATCCTTCTCAGAAAGCTGATAATCTGAATGAGCATTTTTCATCTACATTCACACATGAGGGGTTATTAAGGAAGGAAAATGCCAGAAGTTTATCAAATTGTAACAGGTTGCTTAATGATTTTGTAATAACTGAGAGCAAAGTGGAGGAGAAATTGTCGATGTTCAACGTAAGAAAGGCACCTTGAGTTGATAGGATCTATCCAGTTATATTAAAGGAAGCAGTAAAGAAACTAAGAAAACCCTTAGCCATAATTATGGGAGCATCCTTAGACTCAGGTGAAGTCCTCATAGACTGGAGATGTGCAAATGTATCTCCAATTCACAAAGGGGTGATCTAAGGGTGACATAAGTAATTACAAACCAGTTAGTTTAACTTCTGTTCCGGGTAAAAAAATGGAGTCACTGGTTAAAGATGCACTGCAGGATTATCTATACAAGACTGCAGCAATAATTCAGACACAGCATGGGTTTGTTAAGGGAAAGTCAAATTTGATTGGATGCTATGATGTGGTTACAAAGGAACTAAATGCAAAAAATAATTTTGATATCGTGTACTTGGATTGTAGATAAGCTTTTGACACTGTTGCTCAAGGAAGATTACTGTACAAATTGGAGCAGTATGGTATTAATGGTAAGTTGCTACAATGGTTAAAAGGGTTGTTGAATGGGAGAAGTCAGAGAGTGGTAATCAATGGATGCTGGTCTTCGTGGACTAATATTATTAGTGGAGTCCCACAGGGTTCAGTGTTGGGCTCACTTTTGTTTTGTATATTTATCAATGATATTGATGTTATTCCTTCATCAGTAGTGTCGAAGCTTAGTGTCAAAAGTTTGCAGGGCTGTTAATGACAGTAATGGCAGCGTGCTACTGCAGCAGGATCTATAAAATTGTGCATAATCTATAACATCAGGTGCATAATCTATAACATTATGCACCTGAGGGGGCATAAATTGAAATTGAGGAAAGACATTTGTAGAATAGATATTTTCATTTAGCCAGTTGGTGGTTAATTGCTGGAACAAACTTTCATTTGTCATTGTGGAAGTTGATAGTCTAAAAATTCGAGGAACTGGACAAACTTTAAGAGGGAATTGTTGTGTGAAATTTTTTTTTCTTCTGACACTATACACACGAGGGGGCAGTGGTGTATCCAGATATCGTCGTATGGGGGTGCATGGCGACCAGGTCCAGGTATCATCGTAAGGGGGCCATGGCAACCATGCTTTTGAGTTTTTTTTAGGATGCCTCCTGCATTCTTTTTCTTTAATTTCAAATTTTTGGATAAGGAGGGGCATATGCTCCTTCTTCCTACCCCCGAATATGCATAAATTCAATTTGAGGAAGAATGGTTTGAGGATAGATGTGCAAAATTTGCCTTCAGCCAGTGATCACTGGAACAGACATCTGTTGAATGTTGATAGTTTGAATAAATTCAAGGAAGAACTAGAGAAATTCTTGGAGGGGATGGATGGGTGAAGTGGGTAGCTTTTTTTTTTTTTTTTTTTGCTGATGCTCTATAAGTTTGCTTTTTTGCATCATTTGCCAATAGTAATGCTAAAATTACTTAATAATAGTGTATACAAATTATATCAGTTTTTTTTTCCCTTTTAATTTCTATAAAAATAGGAATACAAAACTATGTTGCTAAGGGCTTTAATATTGACTTAATTAAAAAAGAAAAGATTATCATAAGTAGTAGTAACCTGAGTAGTAGTATTATTAGTGGTAAATGATGCAAGGAAGAAAGCTTGTATAGTATCAGCCAAAAAAAAAACAAATAATACTTCTCACATCACTTGTCCATCCACTTCTGCAACACCAGATGGGTTTGTTCCAACAGTCAACCACTGACTGAAGGCAAATTTCCACATATCTATCCTGCAACCATCTTATCTCAATTTAAATTCATGTGTGTGTGTGTGGTTGAGTAAGGGTAAGAGTAAGAATGGGTGCTTAATTGCAGCATCTGGAAACTAAGTCAGTGCTTAGTTTGCAAATGCTGCAATTTGTAAATTCAAAGTCTTTCTTGGTATGAATACCCTTTTGTTCCCCTCACTACACCCCCGTTCCAACAGATCAACATGCCAACTCTATACAGCAGGCAAGGTGTGGTTGGATTATACACTAGTTTGTACTTAGTGTAAAACTTTATATTCCTTATAACTTGTAAGGGATACAGAGTCCTATAATTATCCTGTGCATTTTTCTTCTCTGCCACTAAGTTCACTAGTTCATCTGACTTCCATTTAGGTCTAAATCTTGAACAGTATTTCATAACTGATAGAAAACACATGAGTTATTCAAGGAGGGGAATGCCAGAGGTTTATCAAACTCTAACAGGGAACTAAGTGATTTTGTATTAACTGAGAGCAAAATGGAGGAGCAATTGTAGAAGTTAAACATAAAAAAAGCACCCAGAGTGGATGGAGTCTATCCAGTTATATTGAAGGAGGCAGCAGTGCAAGTTAGCAAACCCTTAGCCATAATTATGAGAGCATTCTTAGATTAAGGGGAGGTTCCCATGGATTGGAGATGTGCAAATATATATATGCCCAATTCACAAAGGGTGACACAAATAATTATAGACCTATTGATTTAACTTCTATTCCAGGGAAAATAATGGAGTTGCTGGTTAAAAAGGTGATACAGGATCACCTAGACATGACTGTAGTAATAGTTCAGACACAGCATGGGTTTGTTAAGGGAAAGTCTTGTCTGACCATTTTTATTGGATACTATGATGTGGTCACAAAAGAACTGTATGCAAAATATAATTTTGATATCATATACTTGGATTTCAGGAAAGCTTTTGATATTGTTACACATGGAAGACTGCTGTAAAAATTGGAGTGGTATGGCATTAAGGGCAGGTTGCTGCAATGGATAAAGGGATGGTTGAGTGGGAGATGGCAAAGAGTGATCATGAATGGACACTGCTCTTTGTGGACTAATGTTATTATATTTGTGACTGTTTTTAGGGAGGTATTTTGGTATGCCATAAGGAGAGTTCTTGTTTCAATACATCTTCCAAGCATTTTATGTTCCAGGAGCTCACATCTGGTGAGTATGGGCTTGGCACACCCATGGTCCTGAGCTGGATATCATCATTCTTCTCTTCCTTGATGATTCTCTTCTACTTCTGACTCTTGTTCTCTCTCTCTCTCTCTCTCTCAGGGTAACTCAAATTTTTTTTTTTTAACTGGTGAAGCAAAAGCCTCAGGCTTCCTTGCACCATATGCCTAATGATAATAATAATAATTAGTGGTGTCCACCAGGGTTTGGTGTTGGGCCCATCATTGTTCTGTGTATTTATCAATGATATTGATGAAGGTATATCAGGCTTAATGTCCAAGTTTGCTGATGATACAAAGGTTGGCAGGGTTGTTAATGACACTAAAGATGTTATGCTACTGCAACAGGATCTAGAAAAGTTAGGCAGATGGGTTGAGAAGTGGCAACTGAAGTTTAACATTAAGAAATGCAAAGTACTGCATATGGGTAGCAGTAACTCAAGAGAAATGTACCGACTGTGTGGTACTACACTCGGGGAGGTGGAGAATGAAAAAGACCTGGGGGGGTAATTGTGCCGTCACATATGAAGCTCTCTGAGCAGTGTAGACGGGTTGAGGGAGTTTTGTCAATGATATATAGCAGGGGTGGCCAACGAGTTGATCGTGATCTACCAGTCGATCGCAGATTTAATTTCGGCCGATCACGACGAATTTTAAATATACAGTCATCCCTCGATTTGTGCACCTTGTGCAATGAAATTTTTGAGATGGTAGATCGTGGCACATTTTGAAGGAAAAAGTAGATTGCATCACAAATTAAGTTGGCCACTCCTGATATATAGGAATTTTGCTAGCAGAGAAAAGGAGGTGATTATCCCTTTGTATAAGGCAGTGGTCAGGCCACATCTTGAGTACTGTGTACAGGTCTGGAGGCCTCATTTTAGGAAGGATGTAGAGTTGCTAGAACGAGTCCAGAGAATAGCAACAAGACTGGTGAGAGGAACAAAGGGATGCGCTTATGAAGAAAGGCTTAAGTTCTGCAAGTTGCAGAATCTGGAGGCTAGTCACCTGCGAGGTGATCCTGATTGAGATGTATATGGGCTTGAATTGTTTGAGCAGGCTCAGTGCTGACAGGATACTTCCACTTGTTCGGACTAAGAACTTGAGGGGGCATGGATTCAAATTGAGCAAAGACAGTGGTAGAATAAATGTGTGGAAGTTTGCCTTTAGCCAGCAGGTAATTGATTGCTGGAACAGACTTCCATTTGTTGTTGTGGAAGTTAATAGCTTAAATAAAATTAAGGCTGAACTAGATAAACATTTGGAGTGTCCAGTTGGGCAAAATGGGTAGGTTTTTTTTTTTTTTTTTTTGGCCGATGCTGTATAATCTTGATTTCTTGCATCATATGCCTCAACCAATGCTAATATTAATGCTATTACCTAGTAGCCACTATGACTTTTCTGAACACTATCCATTTGGTATTTACATATTTAATCCTTGATAAGGTCTCTGTAGTGGAGTGGTCAGGGGCAGGAGTGCAGTAGCACATTCTCTTTGAGTAGACTGGGGTTCAAGCCCCTCACTGCTAAATACTGTCGATCTGCCAACTCACACTGGACCAGCGTGGCAAATTATGGTCCATTTCCCTCAGCATGAATTGTTGAGGAGGCTTCCATCCTGCAGTGGGTTGATAATGGCTGCAGTTTACCTTTTTTTTTATTAGTTATTTATTTGGGTAAACCCACATCAATGCACTATGATGACTGCTTTCTGAAGGTTCCTTCCTCTACATGAAGATTATTAATACATGATGAATCTGCTGAAAACCAGATCAAGAATATTGCTTTCTCTTGTGCCTCTGTGACATGTTGGTATAGTAAGTCATCCAGCAAATTGAGAAATGTTTTGCTATACGTGAACTGCCAATGAGTTACCATTTATATTCGGAAGTTAAGATCCTCCATGATAAGACATTCTTATTTGCTGGCTCCCTCTGTTTGTCTGTATAGTTATTCATTATACTCATTAGCATTAGTAGAGGCACATGATGCAAGAAAGCAAGCTTATACAGCATCAGCCAAAAAAAAAAAAAAAAAAAAAAACACCCTTCCCTTTTCACTGATCCATTCATTCCAAATGTTTGTCTAGTTCTGCCTTGAATTTTTTAAGCTATCAACTTCTACAACTATCTTTCCTTGGTTTTGAATCTATGCCCACTCAGTTTTGTAATCTGAGCAAGAGGAAATATCCCCTCAGCATTAAGCCTGCTCAATTCATTCAAGGCTTTGTACACCTCTATCAGATCACCTCACCGGTGCCTAGTCTCTAGACACTGTAATTTGCAAAACTTAAGACTTTCTTCGTTAGAGCAACCGTTTGTTCCATTCACTAATCTTGTTGCCCTTCTCTGTACTCGTTCCAGCAGCTCTACATCCTTCTTGAAATGAGGCCTCCAGACCTGTATACAGTACTCAAGGTGTGGCCTGACCATTGCCTTATACAAGGGGATAATCAGCTCCTTATCCCTGCTTGCAAAATTCGTGTATGTCATTGACAAGACCCATGACCTACTCTGGCAGCCTGTCTGCACTGCTCGGAAAACTTCATATCTGACTGCACAATTACTCCAAGGTCTCTTTCATACTCCATTACCCTGAGTGTAACACCACATAATTGGTACATTTCTCTAGGGTTACTGCTACCCATATGCAGTACTTTGAATTTGTCAATGTTAAACTTCAATTGCCATTTCTCAGCACATCTTGATGAGTTGATGAATTTGATGAATTTGAGGTATTGCTCAAAACATCAAAGGCAGATATTGTTGGGATATCAGGAACGTGGTGTCACACAGATATAAGTAATGCGGAACTGGAATTTGGGGAATACAATGTGTATAGAAAGGATAGACAGGACAGGAGGGGAGGAGGGGTTATGCTATTAATTAAGAAACACATAAAGTCCAAGGAAGTGAAGCCAGTCGACATCGATGGACAGGGCAGTGCCGAATCAGTTTGGTGTGACATAAGCATAGGGAAATCAAAATTGAGAGTAGGAGTGTGCTATAGGCCTAATGACTCTGATGAGTATAATAAGATATTGTACAGGGAAATAGAGTGGGCCAGTAAATCAGAGAGTCTTATAATGGGGGATTTTAATTTCCCAGATATTGACTGGAATTTGTGGGTTGGTCACTCGCACACTAGCAAGGATTTTGTGGATTTATTGGATGATTGTTTTCTACACCAGCATGTTCGTGAGGCAACAAGAGGGAGCAATACTCTTGATCTGATTATCAGTAGTGACTCTTCATGCATTAAGAACCTGCAGATAAATGAACCACTAGGTGGCAGTGATCACAGTGTGTTGAAGTGGGATTTACTCAAGGAGGTAACTACCATCAGAGGTAAAGGGAAGGGTTTTTGTTTTCGTAAAGGCGACTATGATGGTCTGAGACAGTATTTAAATTCTATACAGTGGGACCAACTGATGATGTTACCAACAGCAAACTCAAAATGGGAAGCATTCAAGGAACTAATCTTGGAGGCTACCAGGCTTTACATACCAACTAAGAAATATTGTTCAAGGTTTAGGCCTAAATGGTTGTCAGATGAACTAATGAGACATGTGGCAGAGAAGAAAAATGCATGGGATACATATAAATTAATGGGTGACATGGAAGCCTATGATAGATATAAGTTGGTCTGTAACCAAGTCACAAAGGAGATTAGGCAGGCAAAGGCAGACTACGAAAAATCCTTGGCAAAGGATGCAAAGAAAAACAGAAAAGAGTTCTTTACATACTTGAACTCGAGAAGGAAAGGGATGAATCAGATTGGTCCGCTGGATATTGATGGTTCAACAGTTGAGGATCCTGCTCAGGTGGCTAACAATCTAAACGAGTATTTTGCATCTACATTCACGCATGAGGAGTTATTCAGGAAGGAGAATGATGTAGGTAAAGTAAACATTGGCAGTGAGCTGGATGATTTTGTAATAACTGAGAGGAAAGTGGAGGAGAGATTGTTGAGGATAAACATAAAAAAGGCACCTGGGGTGGATGGGATCTATCCAGTTATATTAAAGGAGGCAGCAAAGGAAGTATGCAAACCCCTAGCCATAATTATGAGAGCTTCTTTGGACTCAGGGGAGGTACCCATAGACTGGAGATGTGCAAATGTAACCCCAATTCACAAAGGAGGATCAAAGGCTGACACAAGTAATTATAGACCTGTTAGTTTAACTTCTGTTCCAGGTAAATTAATGGAGGCACTGGTTAAAGAAGCACTGCAGGATCATCTAGACAAGAATTCAGTTATAGCTCAGACGCAGCATGGTTTTGTTAAGGGCAGGTCTTGCCTGACCAATTTGATTGGATACTATGATGTAGTCACAAAAGAACTGGATGCAGGGAATAACTTTGATATTATATATTTGGATCTTAGAAAGGCTTTTGATACTGTTGCACATGGAAGACTGCTGCACAAATTGGAGCAGTGTGGCATTGGAGGCAAATTGCTGCTATGGATAAGGGGATGGTTGAGTGGCAGAAGACAGAGAGTGGTAATCAATGGACACTGCTCAACGTGGACTAATGTTATTAGTGGAGTTCCTCAAGGTTCAGTGTTGGGTCCGTTGTTGTTTTCGGTGTTTATGAATGATATTGATGATGGGATATCAAGTTTAATGTCCAAGTTTGCAGATGATACAAAGGTTGGCAGGGTCGTCAAGGACACTACTGACGCTATGCTGCTGCAACAGGATCTGGAAAGGTTGAACAGATGGGCTGAGAGGTGGCAAATGAAGTTTAACATTGACAAATGTAAAGTACTGCATATGGGAAACAGTAACCCCAGAGCAACGTATCAACTCTGCGGTACCACACTGACAGTGGTGGAGAATGAAAAGGACCTGGGGGTAATTGTGCAGGGAGATATGAAGTTCTCTGAGCAGTGCAGACGAGCTGCAAGAGTAGCTCATGGTGTCTTGTCAATGATATACAGGAATTTTTCTAGCAGGGATAAGGAGGTGATTATTCCCTTGTATAAGGCAATGGTTAGGCCACATCTTGAGTACTGTATACAGGTCTGGAGGCCTCATTTCAAGAAGGATGTAGAGCTGCTGGAACGGGTACAGAGAAGGGCAACAAGATTAGTAAATGGAACAAAGGGTTGCTCTTACGAAGAAAGGCTTAAGTTTTGCAAATTACAGAGTCTGGAGACTAGGCACCGGCGAGGTGATCTGATAGAGGTGTATAAGGCCTTGAATGGTTTGAGCATGCTCAATGCCAATGGGATTCTTCATCTTTCTCAGAATAATCACCTCAGAGGGCATAAATTCAAATTGAGGAAGGACGGATGTCGGATAGATGTGCGGAAATTTGCCTTTGGCCAGCAGGTGGTTGGTTGGTGGAACCGACTTCCATCACTTGTTGTTGAAGTTGATAGCCTAAACAAATTTAAAGCTCAACTGGACAGGTATTTCGAACGAACGGAGGGGTGAAATGGGAGAGGGTTTTTTTTTTTTTTTTTTTTTTGGGCTGATGCTGAATAAGCTTGCCTTCTTGCATCGTATGCCTCTACTAATGCTACTAATGCTAATCTGTCAGAGCTGTGCTGAGGGTCAGGTGAACGAGGCTCCCACCTCAGATTAAAAGCTGAAAGGGGGACGCCAAAAGAAAGATTAAATAATTGCCAACGTTGCCATGATTAACAGTAGGTCGCAATTTTTTGTTCTTGCCTCATGTACTAAAATGGCTCGGCACGGCCCTGTCATCTGCTCAACTTTTCCAGATCCTGTTGCAGCAGCATACTGTCATTACTGTTATTAATAACCATGCCAACCTTTGTATCATCTGCACAATTTGACATTAAGCTTGATATACCTTCATCAATATATATTATTGATAAATCTACAAAACAACAATGAGTCCAACACCGAACCCTTAGGGATACCTCTAATAACAATAGTCCATGTAGAGCAGTACCCATTGGCCACCACTCTGTCTTCTCCCACTCAACCATCCTTTTATCCATTGTAGCAACTTACCCTTAATGCCATACTGCTCCAATTTGTACAGTAGTCTTCCATGTGCAACAGTATCAAAAGCTTTCCTGAAATCCAACTTATATGATATCAAAATTATTTTTTGCATCCAGTGACCACATCATATCATATCCAATCAAATTGGTCAGACAAGACTTTCCCTTAACAAATCCACGGTCTGTCTGAATTATTGCTGCAGCCTTGTCGAAATGATCCTGTAATGCTTCTTTAACCAGTGACTCCATTATTTAACGTGGAACAGAAGTCAAACTAACAGGTCTGTAATTACTGTATAAGGCAATGGTCAGGCCACTCCTTGAGTACTGCGTACAGGTCTGGAGGCCTCATTTTAGGAAGGATGTAGATTTGCTTGAGCGTGTACAGAGAAGGGCAACAAGATTGGTGAGTGGAATATAGGGATCCTCTTACCAAGAGAGACTTATGTTCTGCAAATTGCAGTGGCTGGAGACTAGGCACCTGTGCGGTGATCTGATTGAGGTGTATAAGTCCTTGAATGGGTTGAGCATGCTGAATTCTGATGGGATCCTTCCACTTGTTCAGATTACGAACCCAAGGGGGCATAAATTGAAATTAAGAAAAGACAGATGTAGAATAGATGTGTGGAAATTTTTCTTTTAGCCAGCGGGTGGTTAATTGCTGGAACAAACTTCCATCTGTCGTTGTGGAAGTTGATAGGTTAAATAAATTTAAGGAGGAACTGTACAAATATTTGGAGGGAATGGTGTGATGTTTTTTTTTTTTTTTTTTTTGGCTGATGCTGCATGAGCTCATACTTGCTTTCTTGCATTACATGCCACTACTACTTGTGTCACCGTTTGATCCCCCTTTGTGAATTGGAGATACATTTGCACATCTCCAGTCCACGGGGACCACCCCCAAGTCCAAGGATGCTCTCATAATTATGGCTAAGTGTTTGCTTACTTCCTTTGCTGCCTCCTATTTAAGGTAGGTCCCCTTAATGGGATCTATCCAGTTTAATATAACTGGATAGATCCCATCCACTGCAGATGCCTTTCTTATGTTTAACTTCAACAATTTCTCCTCCACTTTGCTCTCATTTATTACAAAATCATTTAACTCCCTTTTAGAGTTTGATAAACATCTGGCCCTATCCTCCTACAATAACTCCTCATGTGTAAATGTAGAGGCAAAATACTCATTTAGTTCAGCAGCTATCTGAGAATGATCATCCACAGTCAAACCATTGATATCAAGTGGACCAATCTGATTCATCCCCTTTCTTTTAGAGTTTATATAAGTAAAGAAGTCTTTGCTGTGTTTCTTTGCATCCTTTGCCAAAGATTTTTCATAATCTGCCTTCATTTGCCTAACCTCCTTTGTGACTTGATTACAGACTAGCTTGTATCTAGCATAGGCTTCTGTGTCGCCTGACAATCTATGTGCATACCATGCAGATTTCTTCTCTGCCACGAGTCCAATTAATTCGTGTGACATCCATTTGGGCCTGAACCTAGAGTAGTATTTCTTAATTGGAACAAAAAGCTTAGTAGCTTCCAAGATTACTTCCTTGAATGCTTCCCATTTAGAATTTGCTGTTGGTAACATCGTCAGTTGGTCCCACTGTATAGGACCTAAAAAATCTCTGTGACCACCGTACTCGCCTTTACCAAAGCAAAAACCCATCCCTTCACCCTTGATGGTAGTTACATCTTTAAGTAAATCCCACATCAGTACACTGAGATCACTGCTACCTAGTGGTTCCTTTATCTGTAAATCCTTAATGCATGAATACTCACTGCTGCTAATCAGATCAAGAGTGTTACTCTCGCTTGTTGCCTCTCTAACGCTGCTGTAGAAAACATTCATTCAATAAATCCCCAAAAGTCTTGCTAGTGTATGAGTGACCAATCCAAAAGTTCCAGTCTATATCTGGGAAGTTAAAATCTCCCATTATAAGACACTGATTTACTGGCCTACTCTTTTCTCTGTATAATTGTTGATTGTACTCATCAGAGTCATTAGGCCTATAATAAACTTCTACCCTCATTTTTGCTTTCCCAGTGCTTATGTCACACCAAACTGACTCAACATTGCACTGTCCATCTATGTCAACTGGATGCACTTCCTTAGATTTTTTTTGTGTGTTTCTTAACTAACAGCATAACCACTGGGAAAGCAAAAATGAGGATAGGCATTTCTGATATCCCAACAATATCTGCTTTGGATGTCTTAACCAGCACTTCAAATTTATCAAATTTGTTTACTATACTCCTAGCATTGGTGTACATGCAAGTATACATGCACCTGTTCTTACTCTTAGTTACTGTAACACAGTTGATGTATTTACTTGTTTCATGACCCCCAGCAGTTCCCGAAGTCCCCAGCAACTGGCTTTCTGAGCTGCTGCTCATTCCAATAGAAACAGTGCAAGAATCAGTTCCACCTCTACCTGCCTCTACTGTTAACCTATTAGTCTGTGAATTCCCCCAAGCTAGCAGTTTTCCGACCCACCTAACATTGCCTCGATGGCATCAGCAAATATTCTTGCACCCTTTCTATTTAAGTGTATCCCATCCCTGTAGAAGCAACTCTCCTGTTAGCAAACACAGACCATGTTGAGAAAAATTCTACTCCATAAGCTCTGCACAATCTCTTCAGGACCGAATTGATTGACAAGGCTCTCATCATATACTCCTTCCTATCGTGTCTGGGCAGGATTGCAGACACTTTCAAATTTAACCCTAACTTGCGACTTTTTTTTAGCATTGACCTGTACTTGCTTAGTAAATCCACAGATCTCCTACACTTAATATCATTAATGCCAATGTGCACGATATCACCTTTTGTGCCCTTAAAAGATATCTGCTGTACAATGTCATTAACTTTTGTTCCTGGCTGACATACCCATGTCCTATTCCACCTATCCTTTTTGCACAGTATATTTCCCATTTCCCTGACAATTGAGTCACCAACAATAACTAGCTCCTTTGGGACCAGCGCATTCTGCCCTGAAGGTTTCCACTGTGTTGCCTGGTGCATACGAGTGTGCTCTGGCATTGAGTTGGGCAGCTAAGAACTTGATGGGCCCCCATTTTAATTTCTTTGAGTGCATCCACTGGACTCTTTAAGCTCTCATAGATGCCCATCAGAATGCTGAGTTGGCGCCTAATTTCTTCACATTCTCTGCACCTAGTGCACATACACACACACACAGAGACGTCCTCCTTGGCTAGATCATGTCTTGTTTGAGAGAGAGATCCGTAAACATGTCGCATTTTGCATATTTTTTTAGACTGTGATGCGTTGGAGAATCGTCCCCTATGGTTCTCCCGCGAACCACAGCACTTTCGCTACTTAGCGCAAGTTGCTTTGCTGCTCTAGTCTTGGGGCATGATTTCCGTTTAAATACAATTTAGTTAACAATAAAAATTAAAAGGATTTATAAATTTAATTAATTAATTGCCAATACTATACTAAGCTAACAGATTTCTACTACAGTCCTATGTATTACACTATCTAGTTTTACGTTATGCCTTACACTATCAAGTTCGAGATATACGTAATGCTGTTCCGTATCGATGCTATACAATGGCTGCAAGTTGGTACAGTACATCAAGAACAGTACATTGCAGTCATTTGGCCTTTAACAGACTCAAGCATCAAATTTATTTACTGTGCTCCTAGAATTACTGTGCAATTAAGTAAACATGTGCCTGTTTGGGGTATCAATAGTTCCACATTGATACCCCAGCAGTCCGTGTAATGCTTCCCCCTTCTGCTTGAGGCTGCTGCTAAATTTTTAGTCTGTGTATCCCACCTACAAACTGGCAGTTTTTCCAACCTAACACCACATCAGTAGCATCAACAAATATTCTGACACCCCCTTGTATTTAAGTGTATCCCATCCCTATAAAAAAAAGTCCTGTTAACAAGAACAGACCGTGCTATGAAAAATTTTAGTCCCTGAGCCTTGCACAATCTCTTTATGGCATGGCTGAATTGTTTGATTGGCAAGTCTCTCATCATAAACTCTCTCCTCTTGTGTTGTGGCAAAATTCCAGATATTCTGAAATTCAGCCTTAACTTTTGGCTTTTTCTCAACGTCTCAGACTTATTAAATAAAGCCTCATCTGAGTCTGTCTAACATCATTAATACCAGCATGCACAACAATTTCATCTTTGTGTCCTTAAAAGATGATAGTTTTTATTTTACAATATCACCACCCTGTTTTTCCCCTGACACATTATTATTATTATTAGCCATATGGTGCAAGGAAGCCTGAGGCTTATGCTGCACCTTCCAAAAAAATTCCTGAGTTACCCTGAGAGAGAGAAAGAGAGAGAGAAAATCAGAAGTGTAGAAAGGAATCACCAAGAAAGAGAAGAATGATGATATCCAGCTCAGGATCCTGGGTGTGCCAAGCCCATACTCATCAGATGTGAGCCTCTGGTCCTATTAATAACCACCCTCTATCTCTTGTTACTCAAACAATCTGTTTTATCCATAGTTGTAAGTTTCCACGAATGCTACACTGTTCCAGTGTTTACAGCAATCTTTATCCTTTGCAAGGAGATTTGATTGAGGTATTTAAGACCTTGTATGGATTTAGTAAGCTCAATGTTCATGATATTCCTCCTCCTGCTGACACTATACACAAGTGAGGGGGCATAAATTCAGTTTGAGGAAGGATGGTTGCAGGATAGATGTGCAGAAGGTTGCCTTCGGCTAGAGCTAGTTGGAACAGACTTCAATCTGTTATGAAAGTGGATCAATAGTCAACAGCAATTTTTAATATGGTGCTGTATCAAAAGCTTCACTGAAATCTAAGTATGTCGTCAAGTATAGAGCTCTCATTGCTCAGCTTTCAAAGAACTACTGTATCGTTTAGCAACTGACCAATGAGAGCTTTACTTGAAGTATCAAAACTGTAGTATTTCCCAAACCTCTGTAAATATGAATGCTTATAAAGAATTATTTTTAATATTAATTTTATTATATGCAGTAAAATCTCAATTTAACAGACTATAAGAGTAAAAAGTATCCACTAATGCTAATTGTCCATTAAACTCAAAAGAAATACATCTGGTCTCTGAAGTTACTAGAATATTAGGATAAACTGCTATTCTGTGAAATAAAAATCATTAAAAATGTAATACTGTATTTTACTGCACTTAACAGTTGTGTGGAGTTAAAGAGCTTAAAATTTTGCTTTGTTGCATTGTGGTGATTCTTTCCAAGTCTTCAGAGTCTGGCAAGTTCTTGCTCCTCTCTGGAAGTTCAGTGACACCTTACTGTGACTGACATGCTTGCTAGGCTGATAAAGGGTAATAGTGGTAAGGAAAATTCTGTCTACCTGGCACTCAGTATTGATGTGAATCAGTAGTCAAGTAGATATTATAAAGGCTATAGACATGGAAAAGTTTCCAATCTATAGGAAAGTGTTTTAAGTTAATAAGGTTGTAATTAAGAATACGAAGACAAACTAATGAAGTATGATTGTATCCAGTGACTCTGACCTTTAATAGTTTTGGCTTGAAGATGGTGTATTGGACAGAATTCTACACCACACTCGTGGAAGAAAAAAACTCAACTTGTGCACAAGTTTCACTTATTAATGGGATATTTTCTCATGTCATGAATTTCGACTTGTTTACAGTTTCTTCACAGTAAGAACTATCAACATGAGCTAGGTATAGTATTTGATCTACAAGTTATTTCAGTGCTTGTAAAAAAGAGCAGAAGTGGTTTATACAGTATTTTGGTTTTTCCGTTTGATACTGTTGTAATAAAAAAAAAGTTAAGGCTATCCTTGTCATTAGTAATGAGTTAAATTTGACTTATGGTTAAAATATTTTAAGTGATGGGAAATACCATCATATCGAGGCAACAGTCATGCCATAGAGACCTCTACAGATGAAAAGTCTGGTTCAATGGATGCTGTCTATTGTATCCAAAGTCAGAAAATATGAGCTTTTACTGTATATGTGTATACCAAAATGAATAAAATTTAAGTATGCTTCTCTCACCTGTATTTGTTGTCCTTTCAGATGTCTCTCATACAGAAAGAGCTGGTAGTTATAGACTTTGATCATACTCTGGTAGATGGTAATAGTGATACTTTTATTACTAAGCTTGCCCCTCAAAAGAAAATTCCACAACATATAAAACAACAGCTTGCTGATGATCCTGATGGATGGACATCATATATGAGAAGTATCTTTAGTTACCTTCATCAACATAAAATAACTGCAGAAGATTATTTTCAGTGTTTATCAGAACTTCCTCTTGTTTCTGGAATGAAGGAATTGCTGTTAACTTTACACAAAAGGCCTAATTTTGAAGTGATTATTCTATCAGATGCCAATTCTGTGTTTATAAATTATGTTTTGAAAAATGCAGGAGTTTTAGAAACAGTAAAGAAAGTCTTTACAAATAGTGCAACTTTTAATTCAGATGGGTGTTTGCAGATAAAAGAATTTCACTTTCAGGATTGGTGTTCGATATGTGCTCGTAATATTTGTAAAGGTTGGGTTTTAGAGTCTTACAAGCAGACTCGAAAAACTGAAGGTGTACACTTTACAAGAACATCATATGTAGGTGATGGTAGTAATGATCTGTGCCCATCATTAAAACTGAGTTTACAAGATTATGTGTTTCCTCGTAAAGGGTTTAACTTATTAAAGAAGTTGGAAAAGAATCGAAAAGATGTGAAGGCTACTGTATTTCCATGGGAGACTGGTTTTGATGTAGTAAATATTTTACTCTAAATTTTTAAAAATTAATTTAACTTATGATGTATAGTATTTATATGAGCTCAGTTTCTAAAAAGATTTAAAGATTGGATATATTTAACTGTGAAATTACGAGATCAAATGTTATATTCGGTGATATGTGCTACGAGCTTATTGTCTCAAGGTTATTGTTTATGTTATATATTATATTTTTAGGCTTATTTCTCAAAATGGCATTAAATACTCAGCTTCATAGTTTGCCGTCTTATTGATGAACAAAAATTTGTCTGATAAACCTCTTTAAGTAGAAGTTTAATAGGTAAATGCTAAAATATATTCTATCTAAATATAGTTTCTGAAACACTGGGGAAACCCAGCAGAATAACTTGAAACGAGATGATATTACTCTTTTTTTATACATATTGAATGTGAATGAAAGTATATTCTCATAGCAAAGGACAATATATTATGTATGTCTGTTAATTTCCTTTTGAGTTTATTTAGGAGCAGTGTGTGGGGAGTGCAAAATTGCATTTTCTAATCTGGACAGTTGAGCTCAAAATTTTTCATAATAGCCCTTGTGTTAACTATGGTAGGTATTGTATTATACTTGTTTGTTTGAAAGTTCTAATGATAATTATTTAATTTGAATTTGTATTGACATTAAACGTTATGCAGATTAAAATTTGTGTGCTTCTTAATTTGCTAATTGAACTGTTTCATCTTTTCGTTGAACTATTTTGGCAAATGAAATTTCTGTTTCATATCCATGCATATTATGCAATGATGCAACGTTTTGCTTGTAACAGAAAAATGGGCTATGTATTATTATTTTAGAAGCAGTTTTAGATTCATTTTGAAAACCCCTCTTAAATTTTGTTTCTTAATTTTTAAAATGTAACTTTTCACTTTTGAAAAACCTAATTTTATCCGATGATTTTGGATAGTAATTGGTTGGCTAAGTGAGGAATCATAAAGAAGTATGCGTATATACCGTAATTATTAAGATTGTAAGAGCGATAGAGCTCAATGTGTCCTACTAATGTTATTATTATAAATAGGGTTTGGATGTTTATGTATTATCATATTCATTTTTCGTTTACATAACGGCATGAAACTTAGTGTGTCCATGTTACATGGTCTGAGGATCATAAAGAAGCATGTTTATAATTTCATATTTCATCATATTTTACACATTAGGTCATAATTTCAAAAAAAATATGAAATATCATATTCAATAGCATATTTTATAGACCAGTGCAGTGCTTGTTGACATAAAACTTTCATATTTCGTCTTACAATAATCGACAAATTATTTATCAAATTGATTTAAAATATATTTCTAAAATTTTACATTTTACATTTAATTTACATTTAATCATTTCACATTCCAGCGTAGGCGGGCATGAGCAACTAAATCCCGAAGTTATTTTGATTGGCTCTTTACTCACTCACAACCACATAGTAGTGTAATCTTAGCTTATATTTAAAACTTTACAGTAGTTTCGCCTTATACCGAGTTCAACTAATTATTCGTTTAACTTATTTTATACAGTAGAAACTTCAGCTGTTGGCGAAATGAAGCCAAAATTGAGCTTTTTAGAAAATGGATTTCTTCTGTAGAAGAGTCTAAAGACACATACCAAACAGATGGAAAAATAATATATTGCAATGCGTGCAATAAAGAGGTACGGAAATTAATTAATAAATATAATATCAGTGTAGGAACACCATAGATAACTCTTAAAGAACAACTATGATAGTAGCGGGAAAGGCATCATTTCATCTCTATCTCATATTGTGCTCTTCCTTCACAAGAGTTGTCCATGTATTGTACTACCTCGAATAAGTAACGTTTCACTAATAGAGACGACTATTGTTACTTATTCTCAGTGAGTATCACCACCCAGATGGCACCGTTTCAAAGCTAGTTGGCTTTTCATCGGTGGGTGGTGGTAAGACAAGCAACAGTCTTCTCTATTAGTTAAGCATTACTCTTTCCAGGTAGTGCAATACATGGCAACTCGTGAAAGAAGAGCACAATATGAGATACAGACGAAATGATGCCTTTTGCACTACTATCGTAGTTGTTCTTTAAGAGTTATCTATGGTGTATCTACACTGATGTTATATAGAATCTTAAACTCTTCAATATTATGCCTTGTTGCATTTAGTTTATTTAAGTAAATTAATTAATTACCTGGTAATAGATGTATCATGTAAAAATGTGAATTTTTATTTTTGGATGCTTCCATCTATGGACATTCCAAATTTAATGCATATGCATATTTAGTTTTTTCATACAATTTTTCGTATAAATCAGAAAATAATAATAATTTTTATAAATAATCTTAAATAAATATATAAATACATTTTTAAGGTTCTGTGCGCGAAAGTATCCCAATTACAACAGTATAACGTTACTGCTTTGCATGAAGCAAACGTAAGGAGAATTTCAGGTGTGCGTACTGCAAAGCTGCTGCTTACTGCAGAAAACCAAAAAACACTAGATCCATTCTTTGCCGATTTATGCCAAGCAATGGTTACATCAAACATTCCTTGGAACAAAGTGAACAGTCGGGTCTTCAAAAGCTTTTTGGGAAAATACTGCTCCCGAAAAATTCCTGACGAATCAATGTTATGGAAAAATTACCTTGAGGACTGCTATAAATCGGTATGCTCTTATTGATTTTATTAAATAATTTATTATTTAATAAAATCCAAAAGACTGAACGCTGTGTAGGCTATATTTTAATTAGTTTATTTATTTATTTACTTACTTATTTGCAGTGTCTAAAAAATATATTAGCATTAGCATTAGTAGAGGCATATAATGCAAGAAAGCAAGCTTATGCAGCATCAGCCAGAAAAAAAAAAAAAAATTTCCACTTCACCCCTCCGTTCGTTCAAAATACCTGTCCAGCTGACCCTTTAATTTATTTAGGCTATCAACTTCAAAGGATGGAAGTCTGTTCCACCAACCAACTACAAGCTGGCTAAAGACAAATTTCCGGACATCTATCCTACATCTGTTTGAATCCGGACATCTATCCTACATCTGTTTGAATCCGGACATCTATCCTACATCCTCAATTTCAATTTATGCCCTCCCAGGTGATTATTCTGAGCAAGGGGCAGAATCCCATCAGCATTGAGCATGCTCAAACCATTCAAAGCTTTATACACCTCTATCAGATCACCTCGCCGGTGCCTAGTCTCCAGACACTGTAATTTGCAAAACTTAAGCCTCTCTTTGTAAGAGAGGCTTTTGTTCCATTTACTAACCTTGTCCTTCTCTGTACTTGTTCCAGCAGCTCTACATCCTTCTCGAAATGAGGCCTCCAGACCTGTATACAGTACTCTAGGTGTGGCCTGACCATTGCCTTATACAAGGGAATAATAATCTCCTTATCCCTGCTAGAAACATTCCTGTATATCATTGATAAGACACCATGAGCTACTCTTGCAGCCTGTCTGCACTGCTCAGAGAACTTCATATCTGCCTGCACAATTACCCCCAGGTCCTTTTCATTCTCTACCACTGTCAGTGTAGTACCACAGAGTTGATACGTTACTCTGGGGTTCCTGTTTCCCATATGTAGTACTTTACATTTGTCAATGTTAAACTTCATTTGCCACCTCTCAGCCCATCTGCTCAACCTTTCCAGATCCTGTTCCAGCAGCATAGCATCAGTAGTGTCTTTAACAATCCTGCCAACTTTTGTATCATCTGCAAACTTGGACATTAAGCTTGATATACCATCATCAATATTATTTATAAATACAGAAAACAATAATGGACCCAACACTGAACCTGAGGGACTCCACTAATAACATTAGTCCACGATGAGCAGTGTCCATTGATTACCACTCTGTCTTCTCCCCCTCAACCACCCCTTTATCCATAGCAGCAATTTGCCTCCAATGTCACACTGCTCCAATTTGTGTAGCAGTCTTCCATGTGCAAGAGTATCAAAAGCCTTTCTAAGATCCAAGTATATAATATCAAAGTTATTCCATGCATCCAGTTCTTTTGTGGCTGCATCATAGTATCCAATCAAATTGGTCAGGCAAGGCTTCCCCTTAACAAAACCATGCTGTGTTCTAGCTGTAACTGAAGTCTTGTCTAGATGATCCTGCAGTGCTTCTTTAACCAGTGCCTCCATTAATTTTCCTGGAACAGAAGTTAAACTCACAGGTCTATAATTACTTGTGTCAGCCTTTGATCCTCCTTTGTGAATCGGAGTCACATTTTCACATCTCCAGTCTATGGGTACCTCCCCTGAGTCCAAGGAAGCTCTCATAATTATGGCTAAGGGTTTGCACTACTCCTTTGCTGCCTCCTTTAATATAACTGGATAGATCCCATCCACCTCACATGCCTTTCTTGTGTTTATCTTCAACAATTTCTCCTCCACTTTACTCTCAGTTATTGCAAGATTATCTAGCTTACTGCCCGAGTTGAATACATCTCTGGCATTCCCCTCGCTGAATAACTCCTCATGTGTGAATGTCGATGCAAAATATTCATTTAGTTTGTTAGCTACCTGAGCAGGATCATCAACAGTTGAACCATTGATGTCAAGTGGACCAATCTGATTCATCCCCTTCCTTCTAGAGTTTACTTAAGAAAAGAATTCTTTACTGTTTTTCTTTGCATCCTTTGTCACAGATTTCTCGTAATCTGCCTTCGCCTGCCTAACCTCCTTTGTACCTTGGTTACAGATAAACTTATATCTATCATAGGCTTCTGTGTCACGTGTTAATTTATATGTATCCCAAGCATTTTTCTTCTCTGTCATGTCTCATTAGTTCATCTGACATCCATTTAGGCCTAAACCTTGAACAATATTTCTTAGTTGGTATGTAAAGCCTAGTAGCTTCCAAGATAAGTTCTTTGAATGCTTTCGATGGGAGGGAAGGGTTATTGCTTTCGCCTTTACGAAAGCAATAACCCTTCCCTTTACCCCTGATGGTAAAGATTTACTCAAAGAGGTAGTTACCTCTTTGAGTAAATCCCACTTCAGCACACTGTGATCACTGTCACCTAGTGGTTCCTCTATCTGCAGATTCTTAATGCATGAAGAATCACTACTTATAATCAAATCAAGAGTATTACTCCCTCTAATTGCCTCCCGAACATGTTGATGTAGAAAACTATCATCCAATAAATCCACAAAAGCCTTGCTAGTGTGTGAGTGACCAACCCACAAATTCCAGTCAATATTTGGGAAATTAAAATCCCCCATTATAAGACTCTCTGATTTACTGGCCCACTCTATTTCCCTGTACAGTTTCTTATTATACTCATCAGAGTCATTAGGCCTATAGCACACTCCTACTCTCAATTTTGATCTCCCAGTGCTTATGTCACACCAAACTGACTACACTGCACTGTCCAGCGATGTCGACTGTCTTCACTTCCTTGGATTTTATGTGTTTCTTAACTAACAGCATAACCCCTCCTCCCTTCCTATCCTGTCTATCCTTTCTGTAGACATTGTACTCCCCAAATTCCAGTTCTGCATTCCTTATATCTGTGCGACACCACGTCTCTGATATCCCAACAATATCCGCCTTTGATGCTTTGAGCAGTACCTCAAATTCATCAAATTTATTTACCAAACTCCTAGCATTGGTGTATACGCAAGTATACATGCACCTGTTTTTTTTCTTAGCTACCCTAACACAACCTATGTGTTTACTTGTACCGCAATGACTCCCAGCAGTCTCTGAAATATCCTGCATCTTGTTTTCCAGGCTTCTACTCATTCCAATAGAAGCAGTGCAAGAATCACTTTCACCTCTGCCAGTGGCTACTGTTAATCTATTAGTCCTTGTATCCCCCCAAGCTAGCAGTTTTCCGAACCACCTAACACTATCTCGATAGTATCAGCAAATATTCTTGCACCCTTTCTATTTAAGTGTATCCCATCCCTGTCGAAGCAGTACCGTCTGTTAACAAGTACAGACTAGGCTGAAAAAATTCTACCCCTTGAGCCTTGCACAATCTTTCCAGGGACGAATTGATCGACAAGGCTCTCATCATATGCTCCCTCCTATCGTGTCTGGGCAGAATTGTAGGCACTTTCAAATTCAACCCTAATTCTTGGCTCTTTTTCAACAGTGACCTGTACTTGTTAAGTAATTCTGGCAGTCTCCTACTCTTAATATCATTAGTGCCAACGTGTACAACTATATCACCTTTTGTGCCCTTAAGAGATGATATCTGCTCCACAACATCATCAACCTTTGCACCTGGCAGACATACTCTGGTCCTGTTCCACCTATTCTATTCGCGAACATATTGGAATCAGCAGTGTGCCATGTTCAGTTGATGAAACCACGGATTGTGAACGATATAGCTAATTTTATTGTTGGAATGCTTGATTCAGATGAACCATCTAAATCATATCTCCTTGCATCAAAGGTTCTGGATAAAACTAATCACGCAACTATTGCTAGATTCACCTTTGCAGTGATGCATCTGTATCGTGGCAGCCAGTGCTATGTTGCCATTTTTGAATAAAGTCCCTCTGTACCATTTTGTTTCCGTTGTTGTTTCAGTGTTGTTTCCTTCATAATTTCTGTACCTCACGAGGTTCCTTTGGTATGCTTTTCGCATATGCAAAATTTCCAAGGTTTTAGAGGATACGGCTGTTGAAGGACTTCTTCTAGCTCCCGATGTCATTAAGCATTTAATTTTGCCCCGATCACATCTTGTGACGTTGAGAGGTCCTTCTCTGCTTACAAGCGAATATTAGAAGATGATAGGAGATTAACTCCAAAACGTTTGTTAGTGGATACAGGTATTGCAATGCGATGGAAAGTACTTAGCAACTTAAGTGCTAGTAGCCTTGTACTTTAGCCTATACATTTTGAGTTTTGTATGTTTAAAAAGAAAATATTTTAATGTTTATAATTCAAAAAAGAACTTGCTAATTGTGATATTTTCATTATATTACTTTTAGAAATTCATATAACAAGTCATTGTACAACTTTAAAAGAATAAAAAAAAAGTAAATATTATTTATACAGTATGTAAAGGTAAATTATTTAGTCATATTTAAGGTCATATTTGGTTAAATTTAATGACATATTTTCATCATGTTTTTACATTTTTAAGGTCATAAAAATCTGAACCCTAATTAGAAACTATAAAAGGAAACCTCATACCTTTATGTAGGTACAGAATTCTCTCAACACACATTGGAAGGATTATGTGATTATATAATTATACGAATAAATGTCCCATATTTAATATTAAATGAAATCAATTACAAAAATTACATTAAAATTATATAAATAAATTCTTATTAAAAGATTGTCATCAGGGCCAGATTAAACTTGTTGTGGTCCTAAGCTATAACATGCATGAGGCCCTTCTCTCTTACAGATTTTCTCCTGTGACAATATTAAAAAAGGATTTTTTTAAGAGAGCAAGGCCCCTTGTAATGAGAGGCCCTAAGCTAGCTTGTTTAGCTTATTTATAAATTCGGCCCTGATTGTCATGCATTCAATTCTCATCCCCAACATGGCATCAGGAAAAGCCAGGAGAAGTCGACAGCCATCAACACCCCCGAAAAACCAAAACCGATACCGCATGTTAAGATGAGAACTGAAAACAATTGTCGGATTTATCCTTAAAAAACATAGGTTAAAATATCTAAAATCATAAAATTGTCTAAACTTCTTATAAGGGACCAAACTTATCCGGATACACTCCGTGCTCACAAGAAGTAAAGTGTTTTTTGTGAATGATACCTACCCTTTTTTATACTTAAACCTATCGACTACCTAATATGAAATTATTTTTACTACACCAATGCGTGAATTACCGTTCATGCACATTTGCGAACGGTAATTCACACATTGGTTTGTCGACTTCTTGCTTTTCCTGATGTGTTATGTTGGGGATGAGAATTGAATTCATGACAATCTTTTAATAAGTATTTATTTATATAATTTTAATGTAATTTTCGTAATTGATTTTATTTAATATTAAATATGAGACATTTATTTGTATAATTATATAATCGCATAATCCTTCCAATGTGAGTGTTGAGAGAATTCTGTTCCTACATAAAAGTATAAGGTTTCCTTTTATTGTTTATAATAAATAATATAGTTTATAATGCCATAAGAATTTTACTTTTGCTTGTACTTGTACATTCATTTATTAAAATTTATAATTTTCCCCTGATTGGATGATGAAATGTGATGTTTTGCAGCATAGTTCCTCCACTTTTTTATAAATAGCACATAGTTTTACTGTTGAATATAATTTGTTCAATATAATGTAAAATTCTGCCTAGGGCACTTTTGCCGACTGAGTCAATTTTTTTTTTGCCCTGGATTTGAATCAATCTCATCTTGATATGTAGATCTATCAGTTTTTGTTACATCTATGTCATTCATAATTTCATTTTCCAAATATTGGTGAAGATTTGTTGGAAAATATTGTTTAATTCTTGAATATTGTTATATCTATTTGTTGTAAAGCTTTGGAATGTTCAATCAGTTGGAATCTTCAACTGAAATCAGTTAATAAACTGTGTTCTTCATTATCTTTGTGTAGGTCAGGCCTTTTCATAGCTCTCTGTCTTGGGCCAGTCTTCTCCAAGATTTAGTAAATTTTTTGATGTTGAACTTGGAATTTCATTCCATGCTAGTGCTGTATTGTAAGCACATCTTGGACATCGACAACTTTTAATGATTATATAACCCATATGTGTGTTTTTATACTCTTTGCCAAAATTGAACTCAAACTTTCTCCCTTTCTATTTAGATATTCTAGAATACTTCAATCCCTAGGCTGGATTGAGGATGTTACTTTCAGTGATAAAAACATGTCCTTTATGTCCACTTCTTTGAGTTCCTCACAGTTGGAATATTTTTATTTTATTATTAGCTATATGGTGCAAGGAAGCCTGAGGCTTATGCTTCAGCCAAAAAAAATTCCTGAGTTACCCTGAGAGAGAGAGAGAGAGAGAGAGAGAGAGAGAGAGAGAGAGAGAGAGAGTGAGTGAGTGTGTCAACAATAGAAGAGAACCAAGAAAGAGAAGAATGATGTGATATCCATCTCAGGATCCTTGGTGTGCCAAGCCCATACTCACCAGATGTGAACCCCTGGGGTTAAGAAGGAGCTTTATCCAGAAAAAGAATAGCCTTTTCAGGTAATTTTATTTTCTTCAAATGTTTCTTTACAGAAGATACAGATTCATGAAAAACTTGTTCTCTGAATAATGCAGAGTCCATCCACACTGATTTTTGTGAATTAAAATTGTAAAATGTAAATTTACCCTTTTGTTTTTTGGAAAACATTGTTGAATCGATCAATTTTGTATCCTTTAGCACCAGATTACAAAAGCCCTTTGGATTTTTTGTATTCAGTACTGAAGGCTCTACTTTTTTTGCCATCATTTTTGTTGGTAACATCTTATAATTTAGACCCATTTTGTCCATATTGTAGAGTTCTTCTCCAGTCAGTTCTTCTCTATTGATATAAATGACCTTAAATCTTCTGTAAATTTTTGAACAGCAGGCAGAGCAGCAGATAATTTCTCCCCACCAATATTCAATTTGTGAATACCTTGGCATATTTTTCTAGCATCTAAACCATCTGTCACTTGCTATAATACTTTCAGCACCATCAATCTTTTGGTGGAAGACCAAGGTCTTTTTTTGATGCTCCTTGTACGAATTCACTGATTGGAGTTTCATGTTGTCTTTCTTTATCGCATAAATCACAGTAATAATGCATTGTCTACCATCTCTAATTTTGGGTTCTTTAAAGTGGAACATTTTCCAGTCTTTTACAAAAATATTATGAAAGATCAGTTGTGTGTTTTCTCACCCCATATTTCATTAATTTAAATAATACTTAATTAAATTACATACTGCAATTACTGTAATTAATAATTTTGCTGGTGCAGACAGTTTGGAACAGGTACACAACACAACTCAAAACTTAGGCATGGTGTGCTATACTAATTGCAAGAAAACTGGACCATTCCCTGTGGCACACTGTCCAGTGTATCACAGGACAGTTTGCTGGTCCAGCATACTATGGGTATCAGACAACAATTGCTTGCTCTATGTAAAGAGTGTTAGGTACCAACTCAGGGTTGTTATGGACCTTTATGAGAGCTTGAAGAACAGGGTGGATGCCGTTGAAGGATTTAAATTTGGGGCCCATCAAGCTCTCAGATGCCCACATCAATGCCAGAGCTTACACTTAATCATCAAAGCAGCAATCCCCAAGGCAGAATGCACTGGTCCTACAGTATCCAGTTATTGTCGGTGACTCAGTTGTCAGGAAAATGGAAAATATATTGTGCAAAAGTGATAGTTAGAATAAGACCAGGGTGTGCATGCCAGGGGCAAAAGTTGATGATGTTGTAGTGCAGATATCTTTTAAGGGCGAAAAGGTAATATTGTACACGTTGGTACTAATGACAATAAGAGTAGGAGATCTGCAGACTTAAAAAGTACAAGTACGGGTAGTTGGTTGGTGGAACACACAAGGGATGTGGAAGTTCATAGCCTAAATAAATTTAAGGCTCAGCTGGACAGGTATTTCGAACGAATGGAGGGGTGAAGTGGAAGTTTTTTTTTTTTTTTTTTTTTTTTTGGCTGATGCCGCATAAGCTTGCCTAATGCTAGGTCAATGTTGAAAAAAGTTACGAGTTAGGATTAAATTTGAAAGTGTCTGCAATTCTCCCCAGACACAATAGGAGGGAGTTCATGATGAGAGTCTTGTCAATCAATTTGACCCTGGAGAGATTGTGCAAGGATCATGGGGTAGAATTTTTCACAGAATGGTCTGTGCTTGTTAATAGGAGAGACTGCTTCTACAGGGATGGGATACACTTAAATAGAAAGGGTGCAAGAATATTTGCTGATGCTATCAAGGCAGTGTTAGGTGTCTCGGAAAACTGCTAGCTTTGAGGGGATATACAGACTAATATATTAATAATAGCTGCAGGCATAGGTGAAAGTGATTCTTGCACTGCTTCTATTGGAATGAGCAGCAGCCTGGAAAGCAAGGTGCTGGGGATTTCAAGAACTGCTGGGAGTCAACATGGAACAAATAAACACACGGGTTGTGTTAGGGTAACTAGGAGTTAGAACAGGTGCATGCATATGTGTATGTACACCATTGCTAGCAGTATAGTAAATAAATTTATGAATTGGAAGTGCTGGTCAAGACATCAAAGGTGAATATTGTTGTGATATCAGAGGTGTGGTGTCACACATATAAGGAATGCAGAATTTGAATTTGGGGAGTACAGTGTGTACATAAAGAACAGTATATAGTGTAATTTAACTAGCGGTACCAGGCCTCCGTAGCTGAGTGATCAGGAGTGGGAGTTCAGTAGTACACGCTCTTTGAGTAGACTGGGGTTGAAGCCCCTGACTGCTGAATATGGTCGATCTGCCAACCCGCACTGGACCAGCGTGGCAAATTATGGTCCATTTCCCTCAGCATGAATTGTTGAGGAGGCTTCCATCCTGCAGTGGGTTGATAATGGCTGCACTTTACCTTTTTTTTTTTTACCAGGGGAAGGCTGCTTTGTAATCCCCAGTTCACAAATGAGGGATCAAAGGATGACATCAGTAATTACAGACCTATTAGTTTAACTTTTTTTCTGGGTAAAATAATGGAGTCACTGGTTAAAGAAGCAATACAGGACCATCTAGACAAGACTAGTTATAGTTCAGAGTCTGTCCAATTTGATCGGATACTAGAATGTAGTCTCAAAGGAACTGTTTGCAAAAAATAATTTTGATATCATATACTTGGATTTCAGGAAAGCTTTTGATACTGTTGCACATGGAACACTACTATACAAATTTGAGCAGTATGGCATCAAGGGAAAGTTGCTGCTATGGGTAAAGGGTTGGTTGAGTGGGAGAAGACAGAGACTGGTAATCAATGGACACTGCTCTTTGTCTACTAATGTTATTAGTGGAGTCTCCCAGGGTTTGGTGTTAGTCCCATTGTTGTTTTCTATATTTATCAGTGATATTGATGAAGGTATATCAGGCTTAATGTCCAAGTTTGTAGATGACATCACCTTATTGTCATTCATTAATAGTTACGGTGATTTAAAATAACATTTATGTACATATGAATCTTTTTTATTTAAGTAATTATTTTACATAAAGTGGTACAACAAGAAAACATTCTAAAAAGCTGTTCCAAAAAAATCAATGAGAATATTTATTAGCTAGTTGCAACCCATGAAACATTTTGCATTGTGCTGCTATGTTGTTATCTTAAGATTGTTAGTTTATTTAATCTTGCATCATGGCCTTGAGTGGAACAAACTCCATCACATGGCACTTACCAGATGCTATTTTAATGAAAATTTAATTTTTAGCCTTTTAAATTAAAAATGAGTTTTATTACTTAAGATTTAAATAATTTATCCTGTTTTTCATTGTTTGAAATTTCATGAGCTGTGTGTATTTTTTCACTTATCTTCTGTTATCTTTCTTTCCCTCAATGTTTGGCTTTTCATCTAGAAATCTTCCCCTTCTTCCTTAAGAAAGAAGAGCACTTTGCAGAAAAATATACATAACAGGTAAAAAGTCAAATTATAATATGCCATTGGTGCACATATATTATTTATAATTCATACCCCACCCTACAAGTCTTGAACCCTTCTACATATGAGTTCTGGACATTTATAGACCAGTGGTGAACAGTTCTTGGCTCACAGCAGTGAGATTTTTGAGATTGTCAGTTTGAGTAGCAAGTTTCCATTGATGGCATGCTCTGTGAAGGGAGTTTCTTTGTGGAATTTTGTGAAAATTAACACTATATAAATACTATAATATTAATTTATTCTTAGTTTGAGTTGACTGTTCAGTATTAGAGTGAAATTATTGGCAAAAACAAATTGGTATTTAAAAAAATCTTGAAAAATTAAATTCATTTTTACTTTTTTGATTTAGTAATATTCTCTACATGCACCCAGATTTATGAGGAGAAAAATTTATATTTTATTTGATTGTGTCCTCTTTACTAAACTCTTCATGTATTTATCTTTCTAAGCTAGTAGGAAAGAAAGCCATCTTTCTTTTCCTGTGTCTCCATTTCTTCTATTATTCCTATTCTGCCCAAAGCATTACAATGAGATGTCCCATGAGCATAACACCCATGGAGCATCTCTCTTTACCTTTTTGAAGACAAGTTATCCAAAAGTGTTTGCAGTGCTTTGGGTTAGGCTCCCCATCTGGTTATTTACTTCTTCAGTTGAATGGCAGATTTGTTTTAATTGTGAATATGAAGTTAACTTTGAAATGTTTTCTTTGTTGCTGTGGTTTTAATCCGTACATTGAGAAGATTTTAAAGGATCCAACTTTATTTATGGGATGGATGTCACTACTCTTGTTATTGTATTTCCTGTCTTAAATATTTTGAATTAGTTTCATTTTGTTGGACTGATTTGAGCATGTATCTAGTGAGTGACAAAACAGAAGTTATGCTCAGTCTTAAGCCAGCAGGTGATGGCCAAATTATAACAAAAATGGTAGCACAGCACCTGACAGGTGACTAACATTGTTTTTAATTTTTGGAAATGGGTTTCTTTCTCTTTTTTTTTTTTTTAAATGACACTTGGAGTATAGACAATATTACTTAATGGATTTGTAATATTACTTATTACAAAATAATAAGTAAAATAAATAATAAAAAATTGAATAAAATTACTTATTGTAATTTTTTTAAATAAAAATTAAATATTTAAAAATGCTGTTTTTTAAATATAAATATTTGAGTTTTAGGTGGGATAATTTCATGGGTAATCACTTTATAAGTAAACAAAGTGGATTATCAGTTCAATTTATCAGATCCAAAATCCAAATATTAATTACCAGTGGAATTTATCAGACCAAAAACGGCATTTTGGGCTTGATAAATTGCACTGGTAATCCACTTTGTAAGTGAGGATCTACGGCTTAAGTACATATATTTGATAAATGAACAAATTACACTTTTTATAGGAATTAAACTTGTGTGATTCCAGTGGAATAAGGCAGGTGGTTGAGATGGGCACTGGTATAATTAATAGTTTCTGCATATCATTTGAATGACCATTCCTGCATTTCAGTCTATTAGTATACTATACATATATGGATACTATTAACAATCAGGCCTGCACCAGACTATATAGCCACCCTGGTGCAAACTTCTTATTTCTGTGCTCCCCCCCAGTAATTTTTCTTGTATCATATATTTTTTTTTTTTTTTGGAATTTAAAAAAAAATATTTTCAAAATAATATATAATTTTATTTTTTAAACACAAAATAACATATGATACATGAAGTAAATATGTTAAAAATAAAATGAAAAAATGAAAATATATTTATTTTGCTTTTGCTACAGACAATAACATAAAACTATATATAAACTTAAAATAAAAATGTAAATAATAATAATAAAACAATAACAAAACATATAAATATAACTTGTCTTGCTTTGGCTGTAGTAAAATCAGTCATATTTTTTATATCTAAAGAATCACAAACATCACTTTCTATAGATATTGCTGAATTATTTAATCTTTGTTGGTGCATTGATAAACGCAGTTAATTTTTTCTTAATTTGAATTTCGAAAAAGAGCGCTCACCACTCGTTACTGATACGGGCATTGTTAACATTATTCTTAATGAAATAAATATATCAGGAAGTAGTAGAGGTTAAATTATTTTTGAATATAAAACTTTAAATTTCTTGTGGAGTCTGATTCATGGACATAATTTTGAAAAATTTATATTTCATTTGCAAGATCAACAGCAACAATATCTTTTGGACATTCCTCATTGGTGGCATCTGATAACTGTAATTATAAATCTGAATAATGTTTTAAAATTTCATCTTTTGATACTTTACTTAGTTCGCTAAAACATTGTAAAAAATTAAAATTGTTATTATAAACCTCGAGTTGTTCAAAATGTTCATATATTGCATTTCTTGTAATATTTAAAATGGCAAAAAAGAAGTTTATTTTAAAATTATCTTTTGGTGTTGGCACAAATTCATCTCCAGATTCATAATCAAATAATTTTTTGTTTCCTTCCCATCAAGTTTTCTTTTGGAAAATCAGTGTTAATTTGTAGTTATCAATTTTTGCTGCATTTTCAAGTACACGTACAAAATACTCATCTGTCCTAAAGTTTATAATTGTTTCCTTTAATTTTTTTAAATGCGTTAGTGATGTTAATATATCCAATTGCATATTTTATAATAATTTGCTCACAAAATTTACATTAGATAAAATGTCAAACTAAATAATAGTATAGCACACAAATTTAAAAGATCTGATATTATTTAACAATGACAGACTGTTTTGTTTTTAAATCAAATTTATTATCACAATCCAAATATATTTCATAATCATTTGTATTAATTGAAAAAAGTTTCTGTTATTGAATAATTTTGAATTAGTACCCCTTAAGGCAAATTTTGTTTTTCCAAATATTGAATGCAAAGAACAATTCTCTTTAATACTGATTGCCATCTTATTTTTTATTGATTTTTCAGACTTTGAAGATGTACATCTACTGTATTTTGTAATTCTAAGTTTTTACACAAATTAATTAATTTGTTAGTGCATTCAGCATGCACATTGCTTTTTTTATGAATATTCAAAATGTCTTGTTAAATGTTGCCAATCTTTGAATGCACCATTTAGAATTGGAACTGAAACAGTATATTTAAAAATAATTTACAATTATAATAAAAGACAGCATTTTGCAAAATTGAATACAGTAACCAATTATGCGAAAGTTATTCCCTGGTTTGTAATGTTTTAGTGTAATATTCAGTATAAAAGTTTCTTCTATTATTACCTTTATCTTTTGGAAAATTAATTTTTTTTTAATTGTTCTGGTTTGTTTTCAACTAGCATCATTCTTATTGTATTATTTAAAATTTGGCTATTTACCGCGATCACTAAGTGAAATTAGTTGATTTTGTATACGACTATTGTGATGTTCACTTTCCTCTTCATCTGAATTTGCTTCACTTGCACCTAGTATTTCTTGTTGAATTGGAATGTCAACATCTTGGACAGGTGATAATTCACATGTTTCTGTTTCTTCATCAATAGTAGTAAAGCTAGAGGACATCGACATTGATGGACTTGGCTGCGGCTGGATGTCCAGAAACCTCGTAATCGAACTTGTTGCTTTTCATTTTTTTTTTTCTTTTTTTTTTTTTGGCTGATGCTACATAAGCTCATACACTTGCTTTCTTGCATCACATGCCACTATTACTATCTGAGAAATATTGAAAAAAAAAAAAGTTTTAAATTTAAAATTCATTATTTGTTAATAAAAAATACGACAAAACTTATTCTTCGATATGTTGGACTTTTAGTCTCCTTAGTCTTTGCTGTCTCTTTTAGTGTTTACAGAACATTGGTCTTTACTGCCTCTTAGTCATTGCTGCCCTGGTGCAGTACACAACTTGCACCACCGTGTTGGCATGGCTCTGGTAACAGAATCTGATTTTTGTGTACAGTCCAATAAAAAATATGAAGTTTATATTGAATGGAAGAGATTCTGCTAGAAAATACGGGATTTTTTAATCAATAAAAAATTAGTTTGAAATTTTAACTACCAGGTGTGTATTAGTGTTAGTAGTGGAAAATGATGCAAGAAAGCAAGTTTATACAGCATCTCAAAAAAAAACCTTCCCACATCACCTGTTCATCTGATCTGTTTGTCTAGTTCAACCTTCAGTTTATTCAAACTGTCCACTTCCACAACAGATGTAAGTTTGTTCCAACAATCAACTACCTTCTGGCCGAAACCAACCTTCTGCACCATCCTTCCTAAATTTGAATTTTTTCCCCTACATGTACATAATCTCAGTAAGAGGAAGAATGGCATCAGCACTGAACTTGCTCAATCATTTCAAAGCCTTAAACACCTCAATTAGAACACTTCGTAGATGCTTAGTTTCCAGCTGCTTCTGTTTGCAGGACTGAAGCCCCTCTTTCTTGGTAGGAGCACCCTTTTGTTCCCCATTTACTAATCTGTGGATTGTATATTTAGCAAATATGAATAAATTACCCTGTGTATTTTTGAAAAAAAAGGGAGTGATATCTCAGGAACAGCTGGCCAATTGATGTGGTGGGAGGAATATTGACTAAGTAGATGCTAAGTACAAGAAGACAAACAAACTGCACTGCGGCAGTCTGTAGCTCATTGCCGATGCATTCACTGTGTAGCCATTGCAAACTGCACTGCAGCAATGTCTGAGTGTGCTGCGGTGGCTGCAGTACTTAAATGAGTACTGTAAATGGGAAAAACGAGGCCTGTATTCAGGTCTCATTTTTCCCATGATGACCAGTGGCAGCCATTAAGGTCTGTGGGAGTTTGACTATCTGTATAATCTGCATTTTTTCCACCTCTTCAATTGTCCAAAGTTAATGGCTTTTAGACCAAGCCAACCGTTTCGATTCTCCCCCTTTTAATAAGAGTTTCTGGACTGCTACATCATCAAGTCCTACTTGTTTAAGATGAAGTTTTTCAGTGGATGTTGACACGGGAGTTTCTCTGTTTCTATTGAACTCAGCTCAGACTTCAGGTGCAGTAAGTCGTCGATTGCATTTAGAAATCAGTGTTATGGGCTTATCTCGTACTTTCACTGTTATGTGCGGTCGTTCTGATTGTGGTTTATCTTTTACACTGCCAGTCGCGAATGGTAGTTTGTATCCTCTAAATAAAATGTGTTGCTTTTGCCAATGCTTCTCATGGAATAACCTTTTTTATACAGCCTTATAACTGCACTTCTTTTTTCAACTCTCAGTTCCTTATTTATTGCCATGTTTATCATGAACCGCCAAACACCCTGAATGATGGTTGTTCAATTTTATAAGTTATGACTCTTATTCCTCAATTTATATTACTGGAAAGCACTTGAATCATTGCAATCTTCTATAATATTGATAATATCGGGGGGGGGGGGGGGGAAGAAAGGCGTGTTGTACCCTATACACAGGAAAGACGTTTTATTTTATTCAAAAACATCCTTGGCTTGGACAAGGTTAAAAGGATTTAGTATGAAAAGAATCCAAACAAGTTTAACATTTTAAAGATTTATTTTTTGAGCATTTATATACAGTGAAACTTCCCTTTAACGGACAGCCATGGGGAACAAAAATGTGTCCATTAGAGAGCAGTGTCCGCTAACAAGAAGTCTGAGGGAGTGAAAAAAAAGAAAAATCATTAAACGTTTAATTAAATTAAAATATATACAGATTTTGAACAATATTTTTGTAAATAATATACATACAATTGTGCTATGCATATTATGACTTTATCTTAAGAAAAATACATATGAGTAATCACTTATTTTCTTCTGCACCTTCTTCCGGCTGATAATTTTGTTTTCAACATTTGTTTGGAGTGAAAAATATTTTTTAAAAACATTTTTAAACAATTGATTTGTATGAGCGCTTCTTCTTTTTTCATTGGTCGTTAATATGTTCTTTGACAGAATGACCTCCTTCCATTTCTTCATCCTCATGAGGAACTTCTTGAAAAATATCGATGATAATGTTGTTGATATCTAGAGCACCATCTTCTGTAGTGAGGTTCCAGTCTATATCTTTGTAGCCAGGGTCACTTGTAGCTGAAGTATCGTACATTATCGATAGATGTTGAAGTTCTTGTTCTTCTTGGTGCTCCACATTTCTGTTCAAAACTTCAATTTTTGCGTTTGAGAAGCCAGACTTTACAAAACAGTTCACGACAGTTTGTTTTCTAATTGCGTTTACTGAAGAGGAAATCCATTGAATTGCATCTAGGATGCTGATTTTCTTTGCAAGGTCACTCGCACATGTTACATCGTTCATGTTTGCAACGAGATGTCTTAAAACACGTTTCCTGTAGTGAAGTTTAAAATTTTTTATTATCCCTTGATCCAAGGGCTGACACTCTGTAGATGTGTTTGGCGGCAGAAAAACGATTTGAATGTTGGACAATTCAATGTGTGGTGAGATGCAGAATTATCCATGAAAAGAATAATTTTTCTGTTTTGACGAATCATGTTTTGGTTAAAGTGACTTATCCATTCGCTCATGATATCTCGTGTCATCCACGCTTTTTTATTGGACTTCCAGTCAACATTCAAAAGATTCAACTTTATGCCCTTGAAACAATGAGAATTTTGTGGTTTTCCTATAACGAGGTTGTTCAAAGTCTCCCAGCATATTTGTACACAATAGTACAGTCAAGCATTCCTTAGAAATTTTTCCGCCCTGGCACTTGTCGTTTTTTAGACACTGTTTTTTCAGGAAGAGCTTTAAAAAACAACCCTGTTTCGTCACGGTTGTAAATGCCCTTAGCTTCAAAATCACGACATAAATCTTCCAATTTGACGGTCCACTCTGTTACAACCCCAGTATCAACAGATCCACCTTCACCACTTACGGTTTTCCAAGAAAGTTTATGCCGAGTTTTGAACTTGTCTAGCCATCCCTCAGAAGCTTTGAACTCATTTACTCCCATCCCATAGATTTCGCAACCTCCAAAGACTTTTCCCTAATAATAGGCCCATTAATGGGAATTTTTTTAGCACGTTCGCGACTAAATCATTCATACGTAACATTGTCAATTGAAGTCCAACAGTTTTCGGGAATGATTTTTGAACCTGATCATTTCCGTGTTGCCAAAATTGTTTGAGCAGTTCATTTTTTTTCCTTTAGGATGTCGCTTACCTGCGTCTTCCCAATTTTGAAATTTTGCAGCGAGATTGCGAACACTATTTTTTTGCCGATCATACGAATTAACGAGTTCGACTTTATCTTTTAAAGTTAAATGTTTACAAGAAGACATTGTGCACTTCACACGACACTGAACAAAACTGGAACTGAAAAGACGAAAGGCCAACCATATTTTCCCCTCTGCACACACCGAATTCATCAGAAGTTTTACACGTGCCTTAAAATTCTTGAAAAAGGGTTTAGAACTGCGACGTAAACCTTGATAAAATTCAGAGAATTGGAAATAGAAAATAAACACACGGTTGAGGCAATACGTGGAAGAAAAATTCCTAGAAAAAGGGCCGTAAGCTTGCCCGCTGTCCTTTATGGGGAGATCAAATTAAGTGCTAATCTAAACGAAACAGTGCAGATTGCCTGTCCGCGTCCGTTACAGAGAATGTCCGCTAGACAGAAGCTGCAAACACGTTAAAACCAATAGAGGTGAGTCGGGGAATTTGAAAATGTCCGTTGTAGAGAGATGTCCATTAACAAGAGGTGTCCATTAGGAGAAGTTTCACTGTACCCATTTGTCCGATCATCGCAAAGAGATCTCTTACATTGTGTCTAGTAACAAGTTGAATTAGGAATCAATCTCAAAAATGCTATATTATTTTCAATGCAGTTATTGAAATATTCTTTAGATCGGATTTATTCTTTGGTAAGCTTAATGTCTTTCTGATGTATTTAAAAGAAAAGCAACTGTTAATGAATATTGAGTTCTTAGTCTTATTATTTCCATGGCCATATAAAGGAGATGATAAAACATCACTCCATAACACTCTGAACGATGAAGTTCACTTGGTGCCATCATAAACTGTGTAACTTTTAAATTATCTGTAAACTCTCCATACTGACCAAGGTAAATGCTAGGAAAGGACAATTCTTCGACACGTTCGTCAAAAAGTAAACTTTGCAGAACATTTCGTTCACCAGGAGCAATTCATAAATATTTGTCATCACTCCATAAAAGTTTGTTGTTGAGCAACTTATCTTTCTTCAATAGGTATAGCTTCACTCATTTCATCACGTGTAGGAGCATCATCGTGTTCCAATGTCTTTATCGAAGAATGCTCCGTCAATCTCGATATCATACAGACACCAAAGAAGTTGTAAGTAGATACCTTAACCAAACCTTTACATCTCGTTTATGAACCAAGCCCATTAAATGCTCGATTTGTGAATTTTCTTACATTTGATACGAACATTAACACAATAATTGCCATCTATACTCCGAGGAAAATGATTGACCATCGAACTAACATTTACAGGAACATAATTTGGCCCAAAATTCCATATTGGCTGAAACCATGTCTTAGTCTTCTAATTTGCATGAATGGTATATGAGGAGAAATGAGCTGCTCGGTGACTAAATTCAATTTAGACAGATGAGGTGTAATAGCAGGATAAACGAAACCATTGCTCTTTGAAAATGCTGGAATGGAAACATTTTTGAGAGCTGTTTGACTAGTATTACAAGGCTTCATAGTCATTATGTCTGCAGTTGGAAATTAAGAGAAGTAACAAAACTTCCTGCTAGACTACTGATGAAACCTGTGGAGGGTCTACAACAGGCGATTGAGCTGAAATATGATTTTGTTTCTTTTTGAATGATGCAATCGGAGCTGGTTGTTGCAGTATACTCTGCCTAGCTGATTCAATTGAAAATCCTCAAGTAATTCATTTGAACTCAAATCTTCTGGATCAAAATCTTCAAGAGGTTCTTGAATACAATTTTGTGATGTCCAGCTTCTTGCCGAGAAGTCCAAGTAGAAGGTTGATGTTGATCAACATCTTGAGAAGCAGATTTTATTAAACTGCATTTTTTTTTTTTATTTCTCTCAGTTTTTGAACAAGTTCAAAAACTCTCTGTTTTTGAACTTGTTCTTTTATCAACAAGAAAGGCTTCTCGTTGGCTTTGAAGCTTTGATTCTTGCATAATATTACCACACACTTCTTATATAAGTGACTGAGTTAGCATCATTGAGGAAGTGACGTCATTTCAGTCTCAGTATGAACAATGCAATATTTTATTCTCAGGCCTGCTACTTACTATACCGAATCAACATTAGTGACTGGTTAGCATCGTTAGTGCCATTTAGGAAGTAAAGTCATTTGCATCATTTAAAATCTAACAGCCACCTAATGGAAAGGGACTTAATTTCTGTGAGAAAATGTTTCGTTACCAATTGATTTTATTTCAGTCTAAAATGTAGATGCTGCCATAGATGTATTTCACATAAAAAAAAACTCCCACTTTCTAGAATATCCACTGAATATTCCAGATATTTCTTAAATGTTATTTCAGTTTTTTGATTTTTGTACATAATAGAAAATATTTTAATAAAAATTGATAAACAAGTTGCTCCTATTTCAATAAAAACTGAAAATTCATAATGAAATATGATATCAAAAGTATTTTTTGCGTCATGGTATCCCAAATTGGTCAGACAAAATGCAATTCCAGACTTTTAGGCAGGAAGGTATACAGCACATTATGGCCTAAGTTGCTGATGAGCTTGAATCCATACAACTGGTTGCATTTCTGTGCACCCATTCCAGCAGCTCTCCATCCTAAAATGAGGCCTACATGCAGGTACTGTATGCAAGCCTCATTTTATTAGTGCAGTACTCAAGTGTTGCCTGACTATTGACTTATATAATGGGATAATCATTTTATCCCTACTAACAAAATTCCTCTAATACTCATATTGAAAAACCCCATGAGTTGCCCTATCTGCCTGCCTGCACTACTCAGAAAACTTGATAATTGGCTGTACAATTACCCCCAGCTGTTTTTCGTGTTCCACTACCCGAGTGTCTCACCACACAGTTTGTTAATTTGGGTTTATTGTTACCCATGTACAGTACCATGCATTTTTCCCTGTTAAACTTCAGTTGCCATTTCCCAGCCTTTCTGCCTAACATTGATAGATCTTGTTGCAGTAGCATACTTCAATTACTATAATTTACCACGCTACCAACCTTTGTATTATCTGCAGACTTAGACATTAAACCTGATATACCCTCATCGATATCATTAACGAATACAGAAAAGAACAGAGAACCCTTGGGGACTATACTATTAACAAAAGTCCACGAAGAGCAGTGACCATTGATAACTCACTGTCTTCCCCACTCAGCCATCCCCTTATCTATAACAGTAACTTGCCCTTAATAGTACTCAGCATCAATTTGTAGGGCAATCTTTTATGTGCAGTAGTATCAAAAGCTTTCCTGAAATTCAAGTATATAATAGCAAAAGTATTTTTTGCATTTAGTTCCTTTGTTACTGCATCATAGTATCCAATCAAATTGGTCAGAAAAAAAATTGCCTTTTAACAAATCCATGCTATCACTGCACTCCTGTTTGGATTGCCCTTCATTATGTCTTCAGCCAGTAATTTTGTTATTTTCTCTGGAATAAAAAATAATGAAGGTCTAATTTCTTATGTCACCCTTTCATTCTACTTCACGAATTGGCAGTATGTTCACACCTCCAATCCACAGGGAACTCACCTGAATCCAAAGATTCTCATAATTATGGCCAAGCATTTGCTTTTCTGATTCCCATCCCAACCATAACTTTTTTTTTGTTTTGCTTGAACAATTTCTCTTTCACTTTCCTCTCATTTGTCACAAAATCATTTTTGCACCTTATTAGAGTTTAATAAAATTCTGGCATTCCCTTCCTTAAATAATTTCTAATATGCAAATTTAGATGTTAAAATACCTATTTAGTTTGGCAGCAATCTGAGAAGGATCACTAACAGTTAAACCATCGATATCAAGTGGCCCAATATGATTCATACCCTTCTAGTGTTTACATAAGTAAAGAAAGTAAATAAATTGGCAGACAAAGATTGTAATGGTCTATCTCCACTTGGCTAAGGACATATATAGTTGTGGCCCACCTCCTTGTCGTGTAGATGGGCACCGGGCACGCTTTCCAGGAGATTGCCTGCCCGGTGGTAAAGAGGCCTGAAACAACTAAACAACACATAATATACGCATAACACTAAACGTTTCTGGCCACTACAGAGTTTTGTATCATCATAGAGTAACAGGGCGGAGATGAACTTATGTTCCTGGAGCCACTGTACAGAAGATAGTATACATGTCTACCTAGTGGAACACCAAGATGTCCTGTTGCTTCAAATTTTGCAGACAGCACAAAGTCATAGGTCCATGTGGGCCATATGCGCCTCTGATGCTGGAATTCTCTGATAGCCACAGCTGCATTGTTGCTGTTCTGATAGTACAGCTTCACTAATAGTGCCTTTTCCTGCAATGTTGTTGGCATTGCTGCTGTAGTGCAGGCAAACATCTACTGTATGATTTTGAAGACTGCTTTGCTTTTATACAGGGTGATTCACTACCAGTGCGACAAACTTGCAGGAGGTATAGGGGGCACAAAGATGAATCGGAATCACATAGCACTGCAGGGTCGAAATGCCTTCGTCATGTGGTAGAGGATGTTAAACGGGAGGTCGCGTGAACAGCGATTTTGCTGGAAGTCAGCATTTGCGAACCATTTCTGTTGAAGAAACCAAGTAGCAAAAGTCCTCTGGAGTGGATAATCTGCAAGCTCCAGTGATTGGATGCGTTGCAGATGGTATGAACTCATTTGGTTTGTTGACAGTATCCTCCATACAGTGGATTGGGAAATACCCAATGGCCTATCGCTCAAGTACTCATACTCGGATTGCCTTCTGCAAGACGTAGGACATTCTCCTCATTGTCTGGTGTCCTCGTCGTTCGCTCTCCATTCATGGTACCTCGTGAAATTCACTCTCACGTAACCTGTGCACACGTGCGAAAATCATATGAGGAGCACGCTTGTGCGGGAAACATTCCTGGTACAAGCACAGAGCGGTGCGCCCGTTACAGTCCACAGCTCCATACGTGAGGTGCATGTCGGCCAGTTCAACGTTTAAATACTCGTCCACCCTACTGCCTCGGGAACCGGTTCGCAAATGCTGACTTCCAGCGGGATCGCTGTTGACGCAACCTCCCGTTCAATGTCCTCTACTGCATGATGAAGGCATTTCGGACCCTGCAATGCTATGTGATTCCGATTTGTCTTTGTGCCCCCTACACCTGCAAGTTTGTCGCACTGGTAGTGAATCACCCTGTACAGTACAGTAGCGCTGAGTAGTGGCGCTGTGGAAATAACTTGTTATTTGCATAATCGTAACTAAGATAGTTACGCGCCATACAGTGGCAAATTTTGTAACTTTTTTTTAATAAATGGTGAGCGCATTCTTTATTGTACCTGTTGTCCAAATTTTTCTTCAGTACGAGCTTTAGAACTCGCCCCAGAGCCCTCTACGTAGGGATACTTTAATTTTAACAACCCTGTACAAAAAGAGCGCATACATATGTTGATACTCGTACAGAATACAGGAAGGGAGCATGTATTTAAAGATTGTGATAAAAAGAACGAGAGTCAGTCTGTGTTAACTGCAAAAATAAGGGGAAAGTAGTGATTGCGCTACTCTATTAAAGATAGAATGTGTCCTGAAAATGTAAAGTAGCTAGAAATTATGAAGAAAAAAATTGAAATATGGATGAATATACCGATGAGTGAAAAGGTGGAATTTCTACAAGTTAATGCAAGAAGACCGTATGATCTCCTTGCAGTTAACAAAGATAATAGAGGAAAAGGACATGGTTTCTGCATCGATGTTCTGATGCAGAAACCATATGTCAAGAAAGATGTTAAAGGATTTCCTTTAAATTATAAGATTGTGCAGGTTGAATCTAATGCACATGCTGCATTGTTATAAGAAACTCAGAATTTGTGTGCCGCATATAATTTCGGCACATTGTATGTGCCGAAATTATATGCGACAAAGAATTTTTTTAATCAGCATATATTGTCAGTTTAGTGAAGTTGTGGATCCATATCTCCGATATATATAAAGCATATATTGTCAGTTTAGTGAAGTGGATCCGTATCTGCGATATATATAAAGGGCTTGCTCTGTCCTGGATTCGGAGAGGGTGATTATAGCGTCAGACACGAATTCCAATTCTATTTTATGGAATAGCCCTGAGACATGCTAGAGGTGAATTATTCGAAGAAACTATAGAGACTACTCGGGGTAACAGTCATTGGTTAGAAAAACAGAATTGGAAGGTACAATGTGGGTGGACAACTAGTGATCATTGTTGTATCACCTTTTGGATTGTGGACAGTCGACACACGACATATCAGTTGGATCGGTATGGTATTAAATCAATGAAGTGGAATAAGTGAAATGCTGATTAAGAAAGAGATGTATGAAAAAGAAGCAATTTGGAATGGCAGTGGGGCAGAGGAGAAAGCCAAGATTGTAAATGACATGCTTGATAATGCTTTGCATGGCTATGAGAAGGAAGAAAATACATAATAATGCAGTGCTGTGGTGGAACGCAGAGTTCAGTCTAGAGCAGCAGGGTTTGCAGCTTAAGAAGGCGGTTTTAAAATGCTAGACGTGCAGGAATAGAAGACGAAATAGACCGATTTAAGAGGGATATTCAACAGAATATGTCCAATTAATACGTAGTAGCAAACAAAATACCTGGAAAAATTTTGTGGAAGAAGTGGGTAATAGAGATACATTACCCTATAAAATCGCAGTAGATGAAATAAAACGGCAAAATATTTTTTTCCATAAAGACGTCTAGGCAAGTGTATTTTTGGTTGGTTGGAAAGAGAGTGTACATAGAACATTAAGTAATCTGTTTCCTCAGGACTGAGCAGGATGAAAGCATTGCTTCCATAATCAGTGACTCCATTGTTTTCCTTGGAACAGAGGTTAAGCTAACAGGTCTGTAATTACTAGTGTCACTCTTTGATCCCCCTTTGTGAATTGGGGGACACATTTGCTCATCTCCAATCCACGTGGAAGGTCCACGTGGTTTGCTCATCTCCAATCCACGTGGACCTTCCCTGAGTCCACGGAAGTTTCCATAATTATGGCTAAGAGTTTGCTTACTTCCTTTGCTGCTTTTTTATTATAATTGGATAGATTCCATCCGCCCCAGGTGCTTTTCTTATGTTCAGTTTCAACAACAATTTCTCCTCCACTTGCTCTCAGTTATTACAAAATCATTTAGCTCCCTGCTAGAATTTGATAAGCTCCTGGCCTCCACTTCCTACAGACTTCCTCATGTGTAAATGTAGATGCAAAATACTCCAGTTTGTCAGCTACCTCAGCAGGTTCATCAACAATCAAACCGTCGATGTCAAGTGGACCAATCCGATTCATCCCATTCCTTCTAGAGTTTACATAAGTAATAAAGTTTTTACTGTTTTTCTTTGCATCGTTTGCCAAAGATTCCTTGTAATCTGCCTTTCCTTACGTAACATCCTTTGTGACTTGATTACAGACTATATTATATCTACCATAGGCATCTGTGTCCCCTGATAACTTATATGCATCCCATGCATTTTTCTTCTCCAGCACAAGTCTCATTAGGCGCCTCCGTAGCCAGGTGGGAAGGAGCAGCAGTGTGTAGCACACGCTTCTTGATTAGACCGGGGTTCGAGCCCGTCACCACCAAATATGGAGAATGCGGAAAGGTCATGGAATGACCACCGTATATCCCGGAGCAATATGGCCTTAGTTGCTAATGCTCCTAAAAACCAAATAACAAACAAGTCTCATTAGTTAATCTGACATCCATTTAGCCCTAAACCCAGGATCCTGAGCTGGATATCATCATCCTTCTCTTTCTTGGTGATTCCCTTCTACTTCTCTCTCTGTCTCTCTCTCTCTCTCTCTCTCTCTAAGGGTAACTCGAGGAATTTTTTTTTTTTTTTTTTTTTTGGCTGGTGCAGCATAAGCCTCAGGCTTCTTTGCACCATATAGCTAATAATAATAATAATAATAATAATAAAAGCGAAGAAGTGAAAGCCAAAAAAAGAAGTTGGACATGAATGAAGTGTATGTAGGAAGCAATGAGCAGATTTCTTTCAGTGGGATAGAGTTAAATGAAAGCAGTAAAACGGATTGAGAAAAGGAAAGCACTGGGACAGGACTATATAACTCACGCATACAAGTGTGTGTGTTCCCGGGAAGATGGAAAGAGGCATTAGTTAAAATACTAATAAGTCCATGTTAGAATGTTGAGGAGTCTGGCTCGTACACACCCGTATTATTCTTGCCAATTATTGGTAAACCATTTGAAAGACTAATAGGTGTATTATGGGTCTATATTCCATAAGACTGTAGCTTCCGGAAAGGAAGCTCCTCTGAAGATGCCATAAAGGAAATGGTGAATGGCAAAAAATACAGTTTAGAAAAATATGTGATGGGAATGTTTCTAGATTTAAAGGGGCATTTGGCGACAGCGTCGGTTTTGGGCTGTTAGCAGCCTGCGTGCTGAGATATTTGGCCGCCCCTATCAATGCGGAACGCTAGTAGATTCATAACCTAACCCAACCCATGGGAGCCTACTACTATGTTTTTGACAGTTACATATATTTGAGGGGTAAAAAAATCCATAAAAATATTTGATATATTTATTTTAATAATCAAATTAAAAATGCACAAGATATGTAAAACATAAGTAACAAAATATACCCATAAAGTGAGAACTGCACTCTTCTTGCTTCCTTATTTGCCAATTCATCAGTAACTTCTGATAAATTTAAACTTTCACATAATTCCTTTTCTATAGCTAACAGTCCTAGATCATTAACCCTTTCTTGAGTCATTGACGTTCTTAAATTTGTTTTTATAAGTTTGAGTTTCGAAAAACTCCTTTCACCTGGTGCTACACTAACTGGTAATGTCAGAAAAATTCTCAAAGCTATAAACGTTTTAGCAAATGATGACATCAAGTTATATGTTATCAGCTCATGGAAGAGCTAGCTGAAGATCAATATCCTTAATACTTGTGCTTCCTTTATTAATTTGAAGGGAAACGTCTAAATCAAAACAAGATTTTTTAATTTTCTCTTCAGTCATTTCTCCCAATTCACAAAGAAATTTAAATACATTATTACATTCATTTAGATTTTCAAACCTTTCCTGAACGGAATTTAAGGCTGTATCAACAATTGTTAGATAAAATTGTATTCTAAACAATTCTTTTGGATTTATGATTTGTTCATCGGGACTTTCATAATCAAAATGGCGAACTTTAGTTCTACTCCTTACAACTGGAAATTCTGCAGCTAAAACTTTTGCATCCCTAATATATTTATTAAACGCCTCATCAGATCTGGCTGCACTTAGAAATTTAACAAGCTAAGAGATTCATTTATGTTGGGTTGAGGGCACTGCAACATTTTACTTACAACATCAATTTTTGACAGGATATCGTTCCCTATAACGACTGAGCGAATGAACCAGAAAGACGCAACCTGATCTAACAAACATTGAGCTGTATGTTTTGTTTTCATGTCTCTGGAATTATCATCTATTATGTCAATTAAACTTTTCAAGACTTTACTTAATTGCAATCTGAGAGGTAGCACTGCTTTTGTTCTACTCTCCCATCTTGTATCACTTACAGATTTCAATGTTAATCTAGTGATATTACGATTTAGTATATCCCATCTGTAAAGCGATGCAGAAAAAAACGTGTACAATTCTTGAACAATGTTAAAACAATTAACTGTTTCAAATGTTAAATGCATGGTTTTGTTAAGGGGAAGTCTTGCCTGACCAATTTGATTGGATACTATGATGCAGTCACAAAAGAACTGGATGCAGGGAATAACTTTGATATTATATACTTGGATCTTAGAAAGGCTTTTGATACTGTTGCACATGGAAGACTGCTGCACAAATTGGAGCAGAGTGGCATTGGAGGCAAATTGCTGCTATGGATAAAGGGATGGTTGAGTGGGAGAAGACAGTGGTAATCAATGGATACTGCTCTTCGTAGACTAATGTTATTAGTGGAGTCCCTCAGGTTTGTTTCAGTCTTGGGTCCATTATTGTTTTCTGTATTTATAAATGATATTGATGATGGTATATCAAGCTTAATGTCCAAGTTTGCAGACGATACGAAGGTTGGCAGGGTTGTCAAGGACACTACTGACACTATGCTACTGCAACAGGATCTGGAAAGGTTGAGCAGATGAGCTTCGAGGTGGCAAACGAAGTTTAACATTGACAAATGTAAAGTACTACATATGGGAAACAGCAACCCCAGAGTAACGTATCAACTCTGTGGTACTACACTGACAATGGTAGAGAATGAAAGGGACCTGGGGGTGGTTGTGCAGGTAGATATGAAGTTTTCTGAGCAGTGCAGACGGGCTGCAAGAGTAGCTCATGGTGTATTGTCGATGATATATAGGAATTTTTCTAGCAGGGATAAGGAGGTGATTATTCCCTTCTATAAGGCAATGGTCAGGTCACACCTAGAGTACTGTATACAGGTCTGGAGGCCTCATTTCAAGAAGGATGTAGAGATGCTGGAACGAGTACAGAGAAGGGCAACAAGATTAGTGAATGGAACAAAGGGGTGCTCTTACGAAGAAAGGCTTAAGTTTTGCAAATTACCGTGTCTGGAGACTAGGCACCGGCGAGGTGATCTGATAGAGGTGTATAAAGCCTTCAATGGTTTGAGCATGCTCAATGCTGATGGGATTCTTCCTCTAGCTCAGAATAATCACCTGAGAGGGCATAAATTCAAATTGAGAAAAGACAGATGTAGGATAGACGTGAGCAAATTTGCCTTTAGCCGGCGGGTGGTTGGTTGGTGGAATTGACTTCCATCCCTTGTCGTGGAAGTTGATAGCCTAAATAAGTTTAAGGCTCAGCTGGACATATATTTCGAACTAACAGAGGGGTGAAGTGAAAGTTCTTATTTTTTATTTATTTATTTTATTTATTATTATTTTTTTTATTTTTTGGCTGATGCTGCATAAGCTTGCTTTCTTGCATCAAATGCCTCTACTAATGCTAATGTTACTTTGGCAGCATCATTTACAACTAAAATCAATGAATAAGCTGCACAAAGTACAAAAAAGGCTCTAGTATTTATATTCCTAATTTTGTTCTGTAAGCCACTATGCTTACCATGCATATTTGCCCCGTTATCATACTCTTGTCCACGCATACCTTGAATATCTAATTCATAATCTGTTAAGAGTTCACTTAAAAGATAAATACATAAACCTTCCCCTGCAGTGTCTGATACTGGATAAAACCCAAAAAATAATTCTCGAACTGCAACATCAGAAGTGTCGATATTTACAATTCTTACTACAAATGCTATCTGTTCAGTGTGATTGGCATCTGGGTGCAGTCGAGGATTACCGAAAAATATTTTTGCTTTCTTTACAAATTTTTGATTTTATTCCACTAGCTAAAACATATGATTTCATTTTTAAAAGCATGGCCTAAGTAATGAGGTATATGACTTTTAGTAGGTTGAGATTGTGTTATGTTGTTGACATGCTGTGAGATAATAGGGTCAAATTTCGCCCAACATTTCTATAGCTTTAAAAAATTTCCATTATTTGCCTCATAAAATTTATCATTTTTACCTCTGAAAGATAAACACTGCCCTACTAAAAAAGAGGACAATTGCAATGATTCTTTCAATAATAACCCGCCATCGTCTTTTTTTCAGATTCAAAGTACCGTTGTCAATTGTACAATTGTTGTCCAGGCGTTTTTAATTCATACCACTTTTTACAATTTTGCCTATAGTAGTGGCAGTGGCATGTGATGCAAGAAAGCAAGTGTATGAGCTTATGCGGCATCAGCCAAAAAAAAAAAAAAAAAAAATCACGATTCCCTCCATATGCCTGTCCAGTTCCTCCTTAAATTTATTTAAGCTATCAACTTCCACAACGACAGATGGAAGTTTGTTCCAGCCATTGACCTCCGCTGGCTAAAGGCAAATTTCCGCACATCTATTCTACATCTGTCTTTTCTTAATTTCAATTTATGCCCCCTTAGGTTCTGAATAAGTGGAAGGATCCCATCAGAATTCAGCGTGCTCAACCCATTCAAGGCCTTATACACCTCAATCAGATCACCGCACAGGTGCTTAGTCTCCAGCCATTGCAATTTGCAGAACTTAAGCCTCTCTTGGTAAGAGGATTCCTATATTCCCCTCACCAATCTTGTTGCCCTTCTCTGTACACGCTCAAGCAAATCTACATCCTTCCTAAAATGAGGCCTCCAGACCTGTACGCAGTACTCAAGGCGTAGTCTGACCATTGCTTTATACACAGGGACAATCATTTCCTTTTCCCTGCTAGCAAAATTCCTATATATCATTGACAAAACCCCATGACCTGCCCTGGCAGCCTGTCTGCATTGCTCAGAAAACTTCATATCTGCCTGCACAATTACTCCCAGGTCTTTTTCATTTTCTACCACCTTAAGTGTAATACCACACAGTTGGTACGTTTCTCTGGGGTTACTTATACCCATATGCAGTGCTCTGCATTTGTCAAGGTTAAACTTCAGTTGCCACTTCTTAGCCCATTTGCCCAAATTATTTAGATCCTGTTGCAGTAGCACACTGCCATTACTGTCATTAACAACCCTGCCAACCTTTGTATCATCTGCAAACTTCGACACTAAGCCTGATATACCTTCATCAATATCATTGATAAATATAGAAAGCAGAGGACCCAACACCGAACCCTGTGGGACTCCACTAATAACATTACTCCACAAAAAGATTAATTACCCATTAATTACCACCCTCTGTCTTCTCCCACTCAACCATCCTTTTATCCATTGTAGCAACTTACCCTTAATAGCATTCTGCTCCCATTTGTACAATAGTCTTCCATGCGCAACAGGGTCAAAAGCTTTCCTGAAATCGAAATTATTTTTTGCATCCAGTTCCTTTGTAACCACATCATAATATACTATCAAATTTGTCAGACAAGACTTTCCCTTAACAAACCCATGCTGTGTCTGAATTATTGCTGCAGTCTTGTCTAGATGATCCTGCAATGCATCTTTAACCAGTGACTTCATTATTTTACTCGGAACAGAAGTTAAACTAAGTGGTCTGTAATTACTCGTGTCACGCTTCGATCCCCATTTGTGAATTGGGGATACATTTGCACATCTCCAGTCCGTGGAGACCTCCCCTGAGTCCAATGATGCTCTCATAATTATGGCTAAGGGTTTGCTTAGTCGCTTTGCCGCCTCCTTTAATATAACTGGAAAGATCCCATCCACCCCAGGTGCCTTTCTTATGTTTAAATTCATCAATTTCTCCTCTTTGCTCTCAGTTATTACAAAATCATTAAGCACCCTGCTACAATTTCATAACCTGCCAATTCCAAACCTTAATAACTCCTCGTGTGTGAATGTAGATGCAAAATACTCATTCAGTTTGTTTGCTCTCTGAGCAGGATCATCAACAGTCGAACCATTGATATCAAGTGGACCAATCAGATTTATCCCCTTCCTTTTAGAGTTTATACAAGTAAAGAAATCCTTGCTGTTTTTCTTAGCATCTTTTGCCAAAGATTTCTCGTAATCTGCCTTCGCCTGCCTAACTTCCTTTGTGACCTGATTATAGATTAGCTTATATCTGCCATAGGCTTCTGAGTCTCTTGATAATTTATATGCATCCCATGCATTTTTCTTCTCTGTCACGATTATCATTAGTTCCTTTGATAACCATTTAGGCCTAAGCCTTGAACAATATTTCTTAATATGTTCTACCTTCGTTTCATGCCGTGATAAATGAGTGGCTAAATGTCGCCAATCTGAAAACCCCTGACTATCTGTTAGTTTGTTTTGTTTCGTTTCAAAGCAAACAACTTGCAGCGAAAGCAAAACACACTATTCGATTTTGTAGAATAGATTAACCAAGTTCTTTGAACTTTTTTACTGTTAAAAGTCTCATATATTGTGACGCAGAAAATGATCTTCCATTGTTATCTTTAGGAAATTTCATATTTTTCAGCGTTACAGGTAGTAGTAGTAGCATGTTATGCAAGAAAGCATGTGTATGAGCTTATGCAGCATCAGCCAAAAAAAAAAAAAATCACACCATTCCCTCCAAATGCCTGTCCAGTTCCTCCTTAAATTTTAATTAACCTATCAACTTCCACAACGACAGTTGGAAGTTTGTTCCAGCAATTAACCACCGGCTGGCTAAAGGCAAATTTCCGCACATCTATTCTACATCTGTCCTTTCTTAATTTGAATTTATGCCCCCTTAGGTTCGTAATCTGAACAAGTGGAAGGATCCCATCAGAATTCAGCGTGCTCAACCCATTCAAGGCCTTATACACCTCAATGAGATCACCGCGCAGGTGCTTAGTCTCCAGCCATTGCAATTTGCAGAACTTAAGCCTCTCTTGGTAAGAGGATCCCTTCATTCCCCTCACCAATCTTATTGCTCTTCTCTGTACACGCTCAAGTAAATCTACATCCTTCCTAAAATGAAGCCTCCAAACCTGTATGCAGAACTCAAGGCGTGGCCTGACCATTGCCTTATACAGAGGGATAATCACCTCCTTTTCCCTGCTAGCAAAATTCCTATATATTATTGACAAAACCCCATGACCTGCCCTGGCACCTTGTCTGCATTGCTCAGAAAACTTCATATCTGACTGCACAATTACTCCCAGGTCTTTGTCATTTTCTACCACCTTAAGTGTAGTACCACACACTTGGCACGTTTCTCTGGGGTTACTTCTACCCATATGCAGTACTTTGCATTTGTCAAGGTTAAACTTCAGTTGCCACGTCTTAGCCCATCTGCCCAAATTATCTAGATCCTGTTGCAGTAGCACACTACCATTACTGTCGTTAACAGCCCTGCCAACCTTTGTATCATCTGCAAACTTCGACATTAAGCCTGATATACCTTCATCAATATCATTGATAAATATACAAAACAATAGTGGACCCAACACCGAACCCTAAAGGTCCCTTCTGTATTATGATTTCTGATAACTGGTGGCCAGCTAAAAGGATTTCCTATATCATATTTGGCCGTCATTCAACACAATCATTTTCTAAATTTTCCTCAGCACAGCTTGATTCAGGCACTGATATTTCTTGGCACAATTTCAAAAGAACTTCAAACTTGTCATTTGATTTTTCACCTTCCATTTCGTCCTTACTGTCTGAAATGAATTCTGAAGCGACTGATGTTGACGCTGTCTGGTCACCCTCGGCCAGCTTTACGAATTTCAGCATGGATCTCGTAATTTTTCCTTATCACTTTTATTCTTCCGTTTGCGACAAAAAGCACCAGAGTGACGTTTTGTTTTCCTATCTGACATATGTGAACCTATAATAATAATAATAATAACAATAACAACCAGACATTAAAACCATACTGTGTACTTGGTAGCAGTACCCCTCACGGAGTGGAATCCCCCAATTAGGGAGAAATAATATTTGAATAATATTTGAATGATTACCAGAAACACAGCAGCGCTCCACCAGGCCATAAGGAAGATAGACAAGCGGTATACCCCACTCGACCTAAGAGCTCCTCCGTAGCCAGCTGGGTAGGAGCAGCAGTGCGTAGCACACGCTTCTTGATTATACCGGGGTTTGAGCCCGTGACCACCAAATACGGAAGATGCGGAAAGGTCAGGGAATGACCACCGCATATCCGCGGAACAATATGGCCTTAGTTATTAATGCTCCTAAAAAAACAAATAACAAGAACAACAACTGGGCCTAAGCGAGGAGTCCTCCCCCGGCCAGGAGGTACAAACGAAGCTAGAAAGATAGGCAGAGAAGGCATTCCATGGCAGACACTACAACGATCTCCATGACTAATGATATTAAGAGTAGGAGACCGGCGGAATTACTTAGCAAGTACAGGTCACTGTTGACAAAAAGCCGTGAATTAGGGTTGAATTTGAAAGTATCTGCAATTCTGCCCAGACACGATAGGAGGGAGTATATGATGAGAGCCTTGTCGATCAATTCGGCCCTGGAGGGATTGTGTAAGGCTCAAGGGATAGAATTTTTTTCAGCCTGGACTGTACTTGTTAACAGGAGAGATTGCTTCTGCAGGGATGGGATACACTTAAATAGAAAGGGTGCAAGAATTTTTGCTGATGCTGTCGAGGCAGAGTTAGGTGGGTCGGAAAACTGCTAGTTGGGGGGGGGATACAAGGACTAATAGATTAAAAGTAGCCACTGGCAGAGGTGGAAGTGATTCTTGCACTGCTTCTATTGAAATGAGCAGAAGTCTGAAAAAGAAGATGCAGAATATTTCAGAGACTGCTGGGAGTCATTGCGGTACAAGTAAACACATGGGTTGTGTTAGGGTAGCCAGGAATAGAAACAAGTGCATGTATACCTGCGTGTACACCAATGCTAGAAGTTTGGTAAATAAATTTGATGAATTTGAGGTATTGCTCTAAACATCAAAGGCAGATATTGTTGGGGTATCAGAGACGTGGTGTCACACAGATATAAGGAATGCGGAACTGGAATTTGGGGAATACAATGTGTATAGAAAGGATAGACAGGACAGGAGGGGAGGAGGGGTTATGCTATTATTTAAGAAACACATAAAGTCCAAGGAAGTGAAGCCAGTCGACATCGATGGACAGGGCAGTGTCGAGTCAGTTTGGTGTGACATAAGCATGAGGAAATCAAAATTGAGAGTAGGAGTGTGCTATAGGCCTAATGACTCTGATGAGTATAATAAGATATTGTAGAGGGAAATAGAGTGGACCAGTAAATCAGAGAGTCTTATAATGGGGGATTTTAATTTCCCAGATATTGACTGGAATTTGTGGGTTGGTCACTCGCACACTAGCAAGGCTTTTGTAGATTTATTGGATGATTGTTTTCTACATCAGCATGTTCGTGAGGCAACAAGAGGGAGCAATACTCTTGATCTGATTATCAGTAGTGATTCTTCATGCATTAAGAATCTGCAGATAAATGAACCACTAGGTGGCAGTGATCACAGTGTGTTGAAGTGGGATTTACTCAAGGAGGTAACTACCATCAGAGGTAAAGGGAAGGGTTTTTGTTTTCGTAAAGGCGACTATGATGGTCTGAGACAGTATTTAAATTCTATACAGTGGGACCAACTGATGATGTTACCAACAGCAAACTCAAATTGGGAAGCATTCAAGGAACTAATCTTGGAGGCTACCAGGCTTTACATACCAACTAAGAAATATTGTTCAAGGTTTAGGCCTAAATGGTTGTCAGATGAACTAATGAGACATGTGGCCGAAAAGAAAAATGCATGGGATACATACAAATTAATGGGTGACATGGAAGCCTATGATAGATATAAGTTGGTCTGTAACCAAGTCACAAAGGAGATTAGGCAGGCAAAGGCAGACTACGAAAAATCCTTGGCAAAGGAAGCAAAGGAAAACAGAAAAGAGTTCTTTACCTATTTAAACTCAAGAAGGAAAGGGATGAATCAGATTGGTCCCATGGATATTGATGGTTCAACAGTTGAGGATCCTGCTCAGGTGGCTAACAATCTAAACGAGTATTTTGCATCTACATTCACGCATGAGGAGTTATTCAGGAAGGAGAATGATGTAGGTAAAGTAAACATTGGCAGTGAGCTGGATGATTTTGTAATAACTGAGAGGAAAGTGGAGGAGAGGTTGTTGAGGATAAACATAAAAAAGGCACCTGGGGTGGATGGGATATATCCAGTTATATTAAAGGAGGTAAGCAAACCCTTAGCCATAATTAAGAGAGCTTCTTTGGACTCAGGGGAGATACCCATAGACTGGAGATGTGCAAATGTAACCCCAATTCACAAAGGAGGATCAAAAGCTGACACAAGTAATTATAGACCTGTTAGTTTAACTTCTGTTCCAGCTAAATTAATGGAGGCACTGGTTAAAGAAGCACTGCAGGATCATGTAGACAAGAATTCAGTTATAGCTCATATGCAGCATGGTTTTGTTAAGAGCAGGTCTTGCCTGACCAATTTGATTGGATACTATGATGTAGTCACAAAAGAACTGGATGCAGGGAATAACTTTGATATTATATATTTGGATCTTAGAAAGGCTTTTGAGACTGTTGCACATGGAAGACTGCTGCACAAATTGGAGCAGTGTGGCATTGGAGGCAAATTGCTGCTATGGATAAGGGGATGGTTGAGTGGCAGAAGACAGTGAGTGGTAATCAATGGACACTGCTCAACATGGACTAATGTTATTAGTGGAGTTCCTCAGGGTTCAGTGTTGGGTCCGTTGTTGTTTTCGGTGTTTATGAATGATATTGATGATGGGATATCAAGTTTAATGTCCAAGTTTGCAGATGATACAAAGATTGGCAGGTTGTTAAGGACACCACTGACGCCATGCTGCTGCAACAGGATCTGGAAAGGTTGAACAGATGGGCTGAGAGGTGGAAAATGAAGTTTAACATTGACAAATGTAAAGTACTACATATGGGAAACAGTAACCCCAGAGCAACCTATCAACTCTGCGGTACTACACTGACAGTGGTGGAGAATGAAAAGGACCTGGGGGTAATTGTGCAGGGAGATATGAAGTTCTCTGAGCAGTGCAGACGAGCTGCAAGAGTAGCTCATGGTGTCTTGTCAATGATATACAGGAATTTTTCTAGCAGGGATAAGGAGGTGATTATTCCCTTGTATAAGGCAATGGTTAGGCCACATCTTGAGTACTGTATACAGGTCTGGAGGCCTCATTTCAAGAAGGATGTAGAGCTGCTGGAACGTGTACAGAGAAGGGCAACAAGATTAGTAAATGGAACAAAGGGTTGCTCTTACGAAGAAAGGCTTAAATTTTGCAAATTACAGAGTCTGGAGACTAGGCACCGGCGAGGTGATCTGATAGAGGTGTATAAGGCTTTGAATGGTTTGAGCATGCTCAATGCCAATGGGATTCTTCATGTTGCTCAGAATAATCAGCTCAGACGGCATAAATGCAAATTGATGAAGGACGGATGTCGGATAGATGTGCGGAAATTTGCCTTTGGCCACCGGGTGGTTCGTTCGTGGAACCGACTTCCATCACTTGTTGTTGAAGTTGATAGCCTAAACAAATGTAAGGCTCAACTGGACAGGTATTTTGAGCGAACGGAGGGGTGTAATGGGAGTGGTGTTTTTTTTTTTTTTTTGGCTGATGCTGAATAAGCTTGCTTTCTTGCATCATATGCCTCTACTAATGCTAATGCTAAAGTTCACATAGATAAAATTACTTCCAATACATGGCTCACAAGCGGGACGCTCTTCCCCGAGACTGAAGGATTCATGCTGGCCATCCAAGACCAGGTAATCAACACAAGAAACTATAGAAAATACATTGCAAAATAGCCAGGAATGTCAGATGACACATGTTGACGTTGCCACCTGGTCTCAGAAACGATCCAACACAACGCAGCGGGGTGCAAGGTGATCACCCAGACTCAGTACAATCATAGACACAAGGTAGTCAGGATGATACATCGGAATTTAGCGAGGAAATACCAGTTGACCAAAGAAAGTGTACCATACTAGAGACCCGAAACCACAAGTTCAACTGGGACCGCGCCATAATAACGGATAAGCCCATCTTCCCAACAGACCGGACATAACCCTTGTGGCAAGATGGAAAAGGCTACCTACCTGATTGACATAGCGGTGCCCAACACTAGCAATGTCCAGAAAAACCCATGATAAAAAATTAGGAAGTACACGAACCTGAGACATGAAGTCAAGCAGATGTGGCATACGCAAGAGGTATTGACCATCCGAATCATCGTGTCAACCACCGGTATGGTGCCAAAGACTACATAGCAACCTAGCAGAAATAGGTCTGCCAGGAACACCCAAGGAACTCCAGAAAGTCGCAATCCTGAACACCTGTAGGATAGTCAGAGATTTCCTCGACCAACAGTAACACCAGACATTATAACCACTCTGTGTACCTGGTAGCAGCGCCCGTCAAGGAGTGGAATCCCCCAATCAGGGAGAAATAATATGAGCAACAATAATAATAATATCAGGTGGAGTCTTATTTATTGGATTTCATTCAGAGAGGTACACCGATGAGCCAAAAAAAATTATGACCACCGAGTCGTCAAGCAATTCGAAGCAACTGCAGGTGAACTACGGTGCTTGCGCTGGTCGCGACACAGAATAAAAAACACCTGATACTGAGCTCCGTTGATCAATGTTACTCTTGTTCTTCAGATGGGAAAGGCAGCGGACTTAAACGAGTTTCACAAAGGGCAAATTGTAATAACCCGACGACTGGATCAGATCATACCCAAATTATGATATTAGGTGAAAAAGAAAATGTAAACTGCTGCCGTTATCAACCCACTGTAGGATGGAAGCCTCAACAATTCATGGTGAGGGAAATGGACCATAATCTGCCACACTGGTTAAATGGGGGTTGGCAGATCGACCGTATTTAGCAGTCAGGGGCTTTAACCCCGGTCTACTCAAAGAGCGTGTGCTACTGAACGCCCGCTCCTGACCACACGGCTATGGAGGGCTAACCCGTAAGTGATTGCATCTACCCATTTATTTATTATGTCTAAATTATGTGGGTTCTCTGGTCGATTTGCCTGTTTTGCTGGACGAATAAACCCAATTTCTGGAGAAAAAACCTTGCTATCTATGCCCGAGACCGCTTAACTCAACCATGGAGTGAAAAAAGCCCATTAAAGTTCCTCGCGTGAACGGCGGAATTCGAACCCGGGCCTTTTCCACCCAGGTTGGAGATGGACGGTGACAATACCACTGTGTTACCTGCACAGACCGGTCAGATCATATCTGAAATGGCACAGCTGGTGGGATGCTCATGGTCAGCCGTGTTTAGTATCTTCCGAAAGTGGTTCGAGGAGGGAAAGCCCACGAACCGTTGGCGAGGTGTTGGATAGCCACGGCTCATCGATATTTGTGGTGCACGAAGGCTCTCACGCAGTGGCGTAGCTACCATGTAGGCAGGCAAGGCAGTTGCCTCCGGGCCATTTAGGGGCCCGGCGTCTTTGGCTGTCTCCTCGTTTTGAAATTTTCACTAATTAAGTAGGGGCCCGAACATGGTCTTTTCCTTCGGGCCCGAAAAAGGGTAGCTAAGCTACTGCTCTCCCTGATGGCACGTGGCAACAGAAGGGCGACTGTGGTGCAACTCGCCGGTAATTGGAATGCTGGTGATGGGAGTAATGTGTCACAACACACCGTGTAATCAACCATGCTGAAAATGGGACTGCGTTGCTGCAAGCCTCTCCGAGTGTCCATGCTAACCATGATTCACTGGCGACAGTGCTTACAATGGGCATGCCAGCATCGAAACTGGACCTTGAATGATTGGAAGAAGGTCGTCTGGGTCCGATGAATCACGTTTCTTGTTGCACCATGTGGACGGCCTGGTGTGTATGCGTCCTTTACCTGTGGAAATGATGGAGCCTGTATGCACCTTGGAACAAAAACAAGCAAGTGGCCATGGTGTCATGCTTTGGGCGGTGTTCCGCTGGGATACCCTTGGTCCAGTCATCCATGTGCTGGGTACTCTGATGTCTACCACCTAACTAAACATCATTGCTGACCAGATACATCCTACCATGGCAACTGTCTTACCCTCTGGTGGTGCCATCTTTCAGCAGGATAATGCACCAATACCCCACCGCATGTATTGTTCGAGACTGGTTTGCGGAACAAGAGGAAGATTTCCAGGTATTGTCCTGGCCCCCAAATTCCCCAGACATCAATCCCTTCGAGCATCTGTGGTCTGTGTTGGAACAGCAACTCCGACCTGAGCGCTCAACCACGGACCTTACAGGAGTTAAAGGATCTGCTGGTTATGTGTTGGTACCAGATACCACCAGACACATTAGACATCTTGTAGTGTCCATGCGTCGCCGGGTACGAGCTGCTTTGGCTGCACGTGGAGGACCAACATCATATTAGCTAGGTGGTCATAATGTTAGCCTTAGCATTAGTAGAGGCATATGATGCAAGAAAGCAATCTTATGCAGCATCAGCCAAAAAAAATAATAAATAAATAACGCTCCCATTTCACCTCTCCGTTCCTTCCAAATACGTGTTCAGCTCAGCCTTAAATTTATTTAGGCTATCAACTTTCACAACAAAGGATGGAAGTCTCTTCCACCAACCAACTACCCGCTGGCTAAAGGAAAACTTCCGCACATCTATCCTACGTCTGGCTTTCTTGAATTTGAATTTATGCCCTCTCAGGTGATTAGCATTGTGATAAATTTTATAACCTCAGTGCTAAAATAGCACGTGATGTGATAAAATAGCACATCACGTGCTATTTTAGCACTGGAATAGCACGTTCGGTGTGAGTCCGCCGTAACGCTTCTCCCTTATTCCCTTTCCATTTTTAAAAAAGAGTTCTAGGACTAATTATTCCACTTTCAGGGAATTATTTATTATTATTATTTATTTATTTAGCTGTACAGGAGCTATGTGCATGGTGGCACCTCTACACACTTTTCACATTATGCGCTATAGTGAGGAGAAATACAGTAGGCAGGCGAAAGCTGCTTTCCTCCTGTTCTGCTCGCCGTTTCTGATTATTTACGAAAACAATTTTCCAAAATGAAATTCCGTGTCCTATTTGTTTTATAGTTCTATAGGGATAGTCAGAACCATATGTGATCAAATGCTGACATTATGATAGAATTCTTTTTGACAATAACTGCCAATAAATAACTCAAAAAGTGTCAATATACAGACTACTCTAACAAATGCACGTTAAATTTTATTTTTTTTCAGCAATGCTCACATTGCAACCTACAGATGTGCTGTAACCATAGTAACAGAAATGTCCATAACACAACAACGAGAAAATGTCAGATACAAGGTTCGATAAGAACGTGTAGCTTTACGCTAATTGGTATTTTATATATTTATCATAATTGCATTGTTAGTTTAGCTTATTTTTTTCTTCGATAAAGAGGTAGATTGACTTTGGTTAAAATTTTGCCTATTATAGATATATAAAAAGCAGATTCAAACTACCTTCTAATTACTTTCCATCATAAATCTACATATTACGCAAATGTGATCTTTATCCCTAATTCACAGTGAGATAGGTATTGATTGGACACTGATTAATTTATCTTTTGTATCCAAATGAGTTGCTAATGGAGCTTGCATAAATTGTTCTATTGCATAAGTGAACTTAGATTTATATTTCAATTTTATTTTATATAGTACAGGCAAAAAAATAGTCGTTGTACTGCTTTGAGTTTGAACAAAAAAGTTTAGCTGCACTTGAGGGGTTAATCTATGGGAGAACAAATATATCACGATATCGCCATACGCTTCACTTTCAAAAAAAAAAAAAAAAAACAAGCACAGTTATTGACCATATTCGACAGCGTCTCCTACTAAAAAATGAAGCTGTAAACTCCTGTGGCAACCTTGGGACTATGTCAGAATACATAAAAAGAAAATTAAATTAATTTTTTTTTTTAAAACTACAAGAATGCTTTTGAAGGTTGTACGATTTGTGAAATAGATAAAATAAAAATATAGGATGATAAAGGTTAGAATACCAATAAAGGTTAAATAGAACAAAGGTGCAATTAAACTGCTGTGAAGCCCCATCTTGACAGAAAATTGTGTCCCCAAAAGAAAAAAAGGACTACCGTTTTTTTTTTTTTTTTTTTTTTTAAGAACCTGTCATAGATGTTTACTGAAAGCCCAAAGGGGAGGTTTAGAGTTTTTTGGAATTTCATAAGTAGAAGGCTTACCATCTTGGTAAGACTTGTACTTTTGCAAGTGCTTCTAAAATTTCTTTCATATTTTAGAACAGTGCAGTTTAAAATAAGTACATATATTTTAAGCTAGTTCCCCAGATGAATGCAATCCATTTTAAGTACCACATTCATATCTTTCTTTGCTTATTTCTTTGAGAATTCTCAAAGAATTCTTGTTTGTTTTCACAACAGCTGATGTTGGCAAGATGTTCTGAGTGAGGGTAGCAATATTTCAAATGAGTGGGATGTGAAAGATAGGGAATCAGTCATAAATAACTTCAAGGGGTGTGTCAGGGTAGTAAACTATAGAAGAATACGTAGTCTTAACCGTGTCTACAGTAACGTTAGGACCGTTATCAATAAAATGGCTGAATTTGAACTCCTGGTTAGGACAACTAATGCTAGCATAATAACCCCAGGGGCTCACATCTGGTGAGTATGGGCTTGGCAAACCCAGGGGCCTGAGCTGGATATCATCATTCTTCTCTTTCTTGGTGATTCCTTTCTACTTCTCTCTCTCTCTCTCTCTCTCTCAGGGTAACTCGGGAATTTTTTTTTTTTTTTTGGCTGGTGCAGCGTAAGCCTCAGACTTCCTTGTACCATGTGGCTAATAATAATAATAATAATAATAATAGGGCTAATAAAAATGTGGTGCCACCTGTAAATTGAGGAAAATGAATTCCTCTATGGTATGTATAATGTATTTAGGAAAGATAGGAGGAGTGATAGTGTCATACTTATCAAAGCAGCCTGAGTGCAAAAAGAGCTTTTGCTGAGTCTGAAGTTACGTGTGCCAGCATAGAATCTGTGTGGTGTGAGTTAGGTGGAAACAAAGGTATAATGAAAGTGGGAGTAATCTACAAGAAGACTGTAAAGAATATGACGAGAGTCTTTACACGCATTTGGAATGGGCAAGCAAATGCAAATTTCTTATTTTGGGTGACTTCAATCTGAACTCGATTGATTGGAATCAGTGGAAGGGAAACTCACCTTGGAGAAAAATCTTTCTAAATAAACTAGATGATTATTATTTGTACGAGCATGTCAGAGATAATACTAGGGGTAAGATTATTCTTGACTTCATAATTACTCAAGAATTAGATGACATCACAGGGCTTAAAATACAAGGACCATTGGCAGATAGTGATCACACAGTCATCAGTTGGAAGACAAAGAAATATGTTGCAGAAGTTAAAGGTAAAGGCACTGGTTTAAATTTCAGAAGGTCTTTAACAGTTTAAGGTGCTATGTGACATATATTAATTGGGTTCATTGCAGAGTGAAGGCGAATACACTTGAATTATGGAATACCTTTAAAGCAAAAATCACAGAAGTCATGAACGCATACATACCATTTAGAAAATATTGCAAGTGGATCATGCCAAAATGGATGAATGCAGAGATGGCTGGTTAAATAGAACAGAAAAAGATAGCATGGAATAGTTACAGAGCGATGAAAAGTATTGAAGCCTAAAACAGCTACTGTGTGGTGTGAATTAATTTGTGATAGTACCACAGATACAGCTAAAGAGGCCAAAGCTGTGTATGAGAAAGCACTGGCTAAGAAAGCAAAGAATAGGGAAATGGAATTTTTCATGTATGTTTACAAGGAAGAAAAAAACAAATCAGATTGAAACCTTGTACACTGCATGTGGGCAAAGTCTTATATAACCCAGCTGATATTGCTAATGAATTGAACAGTTACTTTACATCTGTCTTTACTGAAGAAAGACCCTTCATGCTGAGAAGAGGCTATGCAAGCGAGGCTGCATCATATGAAATTTGTGATTTTGAAATGTACATATGACTGTTTTTTAGAAAAACTTTTGAACGTAAAGGCAAGTAAGGCTCCTTAAGTTAATGGCATATACCTAGTAATTTTGAGGAGTCTGCCAGAGAGTGTATTGAACTATTGAAGTTAATTATGAAGGCACCTTTGGACTCAGGAGAGATTCCTTTGGATTGGAAAAGTGTCATCACCAATACATAAATGCAGTTCTAAGAGTAAAGTTGGTAACTACAGACCAGTTAGTCTTACTTCAGTGGTAGGGAAAATCTTAGAAGCAATGATTAAGAGTGCAGTCATTAGCATTAGCATTAGTAGAGGCATACAATGCAAGAAAGCAAGCTTATGCAGCATCAGCCAAAAAAACCCCTCCCATTTCACCCCTCCATTCATTCCAAATGCTTGTCCAGCCCACCCTTAAATTTATTTAGGCTATCAACTTCCACAACAAAAGATGGAAGTCTGTTCCACCAATCAACTACCCGCTGACTAAAGGCAAATTTCCGCATATCTATTCTACAATTGTCTTTCCTCAATTTGAAACTGTGCCCCCTCAGGTTCTTAATCTGAGCAAGAGGAAGCATCCCATCAACATTCAGTTTGATCAACCCATTCAATGCCTTATACACCTCAATCAGATCACCTCGCAGGTGCCTACTCTCCAGGCGCTGCAGTTTGCAGAACTTAGCCTTTCTTGGTAAGAGCACCTCTTTGTTCCCTCGCCAATCTTGTTGCCCTTTTTTGTAAAGTTCTTAGAGTTCTAGCAACTCTACATCCTTCCTAAAATGAGGCCTCCAGAGCTTTACACAGTACTCTAGGTGTGGCCTGACCATTGCCTTGTATAACGGGATAATCACTTCCCTGTCCTGCTAGCAAAATTCCTATATATCATTGACAAGACTCCATGACCTGCTCTGGTGGCTCGTCTGCACTGCTCAACAAATTTCATATTTGACTGCAGAATTACTCCCAGATCTTTTTCGTTTTCCACTTTCCTGATTGTAGTACCACACAGTTAGTACATTTCTCTTCGGTTATTACTACCCATATGCAGTACTTTGCGTTTGTCAATGTTAAACTTCAGTTGCCACTATTCAGCCCATTTGCCCAACTTATCTAGATCCAGTTGGAGTAGCATACTGTTTTTACTGTCGTTAACAACCTTGCCAACCTTTGTATCATCTGCAAACTTGGACATTAAACCTGATATACCTTCATCAATATCATTGATACATACTGAAAACAATATTGGGCCCAACACTGAACCCTGGGGAACTCCACTAATAACATTTGTCCACGAAGAGCAGTGTCCATTGATTACCACTCTCTGTTGTCTCCCATTCAACCATCCCTTTATCCATTGTAGCAACTTACCCTTAATGCCACACTTCTTAAATTTGTACAGCAGTCTTCCATGTGCAACTGTATCAAAAGCTTTCTTGAAATCCAAGTATATGATATCAAAATTATTTTTGGCATTCAGTTCCTTTGTGACCACATCATAGTATCCAATCAAATTGGTCAGACAAGACGTCCCTTTAACAAACCTATGGTGTGTCTTAACTATTACTGTAGTCTTGTCTAGATGATACTGCAATGCTTTTTTAACCAGTGATTCCATTATTTTCCCCAGAACGCAAGTTAAACTAACAGTTCCATAGTTACTTGTGTCAGCTTTTGAACCCCCTTTGTGAATTGGTGATATATTTGCACACTTCCAGTCCATGGGGACCTCCCCTGAGTCCAAGGAAGCTCTTATAATTATGGCTAAGAGTTTGCTTACTTCCTTTGCTGCCTCCTTTAATATAACTGGATAGATCCCATCCACCCCAGGTGCCTTCCTTATGTTTAACTTCACCTATTTCTCCTCCACTTTTCTCTCAGTTATTACAAAATCACTTAGCTCCCTGATAAACGTCTGGCACTCCCCTCATTGAATAACTCCTCATGTGTGAATGTAGATGCAAAATACTCATTCAGTTTATCAGCTACCTGGGCATGATCATCAATAGTCAACCCCTCTATGTTAAGTGGTCCAATATGATTCATCCCTTTCCTTCTAGAGTTTACATAACTAAAGACCTCTTTGCTGTTTTTCTTTGCATTCTTTTCTAAAGAGTTCTTGTAATCTGCCTTCGCCTGCTTAACCTCCTTTGTGACTTGATTACAGACTAGTTTATATTTGCCATTGGCTTCTGTGTCACCTGATACTTTATATGCATCCCATACATTTTTCTTCTCTGCCACGAGCCTCATTAATTCATCTGACATCCATTTAGGCCTAAACGTTTAACAGTATTTCTTAGTTGGAATGAAAAGCCTAGTAGCCTCCAAAATTAAGTCCCTGAAGGCTTCCCATTTAGAATTCAATGTTGGTAACATCATCAGTTGATCCCACTGTACAGAATTTAAAAACTCTCTGAGACCCCTGTAGTCACCTTTACGAAAGCAAAAGCCCTTCCCTTTAGCCTACATCTTTAAATAATTCCCACATCAGTACATTGTGACGACTCTCACCAAGTGGTTCCTTTATCTGCAAATTCTTAATGCATGAATAATCACTGCTGATAATCAGATCAAGAGTACTACTCCCTCTGGTTGCCTCTCAAACATGTTTCTGTAGGAAAAAAAAAGGTAAAAGTAAAGTGCAGCCATTATCAACCCACTGCAGGATGGAAGCCTCCTCAACAATTCATAGGCGCCTCCGTAGCCAGGTGGGAAGGAGCAGCAGTGCGTAGCACACGCTTCTTGATTAGACCGGGGTTCGAGCCCGTCACCACCAAATATGGAGAATGCGGAAAGGTCATGGAATGACCACCGTATATCCCGGAGCAATATGGCCTTAGTTGCTAATGCTCCTAAAAACCAAAAACAACAACAACATCAACAATTCATGTAGAAAACAGTCATCTAATAAATCCACAAAAGTCTTGGTAGTGTGCGACTGACCAACCCACAAGTTCCAGTCAATATCTGGAAAGTTAAGATCCCCCATTATAAGACATTCTGATTTACTGGCCCACTATTTCTCTGCACAATTGCTCATTATACTCATTAGATTCGTTAAGCCTATAGCACACACCTACTCTCATTTGTCCTTTCCCAGTGCTTATGTCACACCAAACAGACTCAACATTGCATTGTTCACCAACATCAATTGGATGCACTTCCTTAGATTTTGTGTTTCTTAACTAACAGCATAACCCCTCCTCACTTCCTGTCATGTCTATTCTTTCTGTACACATTGTTCCTCCAAATTCCAATTCTGCACTGCTTGTACCTGTGTGACACCACTTCTCTGATATCCCAACAATATCTGCCTTTGATGTCTTGACTAGCACTTCAAGCTCATCAAATTTATTAACTATACTCCTAGCATTGGTGTACATGCAAGTGTTCCATGCCCCTTGTTCCTACTCTTAGTTACCCACAGCCCATGTATTTACTTGTCCCACTACCAGTCCCAGCAGTACTAGAAATGCCCATTACCTTGATTTCTAGGCTGCTGCTGCTCATTCTAATAGAAGCAGTGCAATAATCACTTTTGCCTTTGCCTGCGGCCACTGTTAACCTTTTAGACTGTGTATCCCCCAAGCTAGCAGTTTTCTGACCCACCTAACACTGCCTCGATAGCATCAGCAAATATTCTTGCACCCTTTCTATTTAAGTGTACCCCATCCCTGTAGAAGCAGTCTCTCCTGTCAACAAGCACAGACCAGGCTGCAAAAAATTCTACCTCTTGAGCCTTGCACAATCTCTCCAGGGTAGAATTGACCGACAAGGCTCTCATCATATACTCCCTCCTGTTGGTTTAGGCAGAATTGCAGATACTTTCACATTCAACCCTAACTCGTGACTTTTTTTCAACATTGATCTGTACTTGTTGTGTAAATCTGCAGATCTCTTACTCTTAATGTTATTAGTTCCAACGTGTAGAACAATATCACCTTTTGTGTCCTTAAAAGGTGATATCTTCTCTACAATGTCAACTTTTGCCCCTGGCAGACATACCCTGGTCCTGTTCCATGTATTCTTCTTGCATAGTATATTCCCCATCTCCCTGACAATAGAGTCACCAACAATAACTATTTCCTTTGGGACCAATGCATTCTGCCTTGGAGATTGCCTCTGTGTTGCCTGATGCACAGGAGTGAGCTCTGTCTTTGAGCTGGGCAGCTGAGAGCTTGATGGGCCTCTCATATTAATTTCTTCAAGGGCATTTACCCTACACCTTAAGCTCTCATAGATGCCCATCAGAACGCTGAGTTGGCACCTAATTTCTTGACACTCTAGGCACCTAGCACACACAAAGGCATCCTCCTTGGCTAGATCATGTCCTGTTTTAGAAAGGTTGGCAAACAGTTCACATTTCGCACATTTTTTGAGTGTGATGTGTTGGAGAATCGCCCCCTTCGTTTCTCCCCCAAGTCACAGCACCCTTGCTAGTCTGTGATATTTGCTTCTCAGCTCTAGTCTGGGTCATGATTTCCGTTTAAATACAATTTAATTAACAATGAAATTTAATAAGATTAATAATATTTTTGATTAATTGATAATACTATAATAAGCTAGGGACATTTAGATAGATGTGACATTCTGAATAACACACAGCATAGTTTTGAGGGAAAATTATGTTTAACTAACTTAGTAAGCTATTTTTACACAGTTACTCATGAGCTGGGCATAGAAAACAATTTTGACATAGTTTATTTGGATATATCAGCAAGGCATTTGACTGAGTCCCTCATGAGAGGTTATTGTATAAACTGGACCACGTTGGGATTACTGGAAAAATTTTAGGATGGATTGCTGAGTGGTTGAAGAATATCATTAATCACAACCCTCCAGAGGGTTGTGATTAATGATGTTCTTCAGATTGTTAGTGTTAAGTCAGAAGTGGGGTCCCCTAAGGATCTGTTCTTGGACCACTGTTGTTTCTGATTTTTTTTTATAAACGACATCGATGATGGGATAGAAGGCTTGATATCAAAATTTGCAGATTTCATAAAGATCAATAGAGTAGTTAATGATCGGTACCAAACAGACCTCCTGCAGGATGACTTAAATAGGCTGCAAGAATGTTCAGAACAGTGGCAGCATGTTTTAATGCAGCAGAATGCAAGGTCTTACACTTGGGGAATAGCAACCCCAAAATAAATTGTACACTTGGTAGGGTTGAATTAAAAACAGTAGAGGAAGAAAGGGATTTGGGAGTTATAATATGGGCAGATGTGAAGTTTTCTGAGCAATATAAACAGGCAGACAGGAAAGCCCATGGTGGCCTATTGATTATTTATTGAACATTATCCTGTAGATATATGGAGGTTATAGTCTCACTGTATAAGGCAATTTGGAATACAGTGTTCAGGTATTTTTTCAGACCTCATCTGAAAAAGGCATTGTGCTTCTTGAAAGGGGCCAAAGACAAGCAACTTGCATGGTGAGATCTGCAAAAGGGTGATGGTATGAGGAAAGACTCCGTACACTTTGTCAGAGGTTATCATGACTCATACAGAAATAGCCAATGGTGATTTCCGGGTGAGTCATGATTTTATCCTTTGCAGGACCTGTGGCGTGTATTCCAAGGTTAACCTAGTGGATAATCATAGCTCACCTGGCAATTCTTTTCTTTGTCACCATTGTACAGAGTGTACTGATCTTAAGTTAAAATTTGGTGCATTGCTAGAACAATTTGAATCACTGAAAAAAGGGGTGCTTGCCCTCAAGAATAATGTTACTGGGAGCTCGTCAGGGACTCAAGACTCTAGAAACCTACCAAGCGATGCACTTCTGATTCGATCCTTAGAACAGAATAACCAAGTACAAACTACTGTGGTTCAAAAGGACTTGGTTCTATTAGGAGACTCTGTTGTCAGGGAAACGGGAAATATTTTTTGTAATAAAGATAGGTGGATTAGAACCAGGGTATGCCTGCTGGGACCAATTCATAATGATGTCACCAACAGATTGTCAGATTTTAAGGGGGGGATAAAGAGAATATTATTATTCATGTGGGGACTAATGATATTAAGCACACACGATCTGATGATTTATTAGACAAATATGGGGCCATGCTGAAGAAATGTCACAAGTTAGGTCACAATATCTGTGTATCTGCAATTCTGCCAGACACGAAAGGAGGGATTATATGTTAAAAGCCTTGTGGATTAACTCAAGACTTGAAGGACTCTGCAAGGCTTTGCGGGGGGGGGGGGGGGGGGGATTTTTATCAGCTTGGCCCACACTTGTAGGTAGAAGGAATCTGTTTTGTAGAAATGGGATACATTTAAACAAAGGTAGTTCAAGGGTTTTTGCCATTGTTATTGAGGATACTTAAAGGTTCAGGGAAACTGCTAGTTTGAAGGGGTCAAGGTAATATAGATACTCATTTATCTGATAAAATTGGTCAAAGTAACACTTGCACATACCTCAAGGGTTCTTGTTTGTTACTGCAACAGAACATATTAGCAAAATGTTCTCAGGGCAGTAACGTTTCAAATGAGCAGTAGCTAATGCCAGGGAAGCAGGCTTAAATAACTTTAAAGGGTGTGTCACAGTAGTTAACTATACAAGAACACTAAGTCTTAATTGTTTATATAGTAATGTCAGAAGTGTCATCAATAAAATGAGTGAATTTGAACTGCTGGTTAGGACAAGTAACGCTGACATAATAGGGCTTACAGAAAGCTAGTGCCACCCGAAGATAGGGGCTGATGAGTTTCAGTATGGTATGTATAACGTATTTAGGAAGGATAGGGAAGATAGAAGGGGTGATGAGGTCATGCTTCTTATCAAAAGCAGCCTGAGCGCGACAAAAGCTTTCCCGGATTCAGACGTTTTACATGCTAGTATAGAATCTGTATGGTGTGAGATAGTTGGAAGTAAAGGCATAATGAGAGTGGGAGTAATCTACAAGCCAGGTGATTGGGAAGATTATGATGAGAGCCTCTACATGCAAATAGAATGGGCAAGTAAGTGAGAATGTCTTATTATGGGCGATTTTAATTTGCCCCTAATTGAGTGGAGCAAATGGGAAGGAAACTCTACATGGGGACAAAATTTTAAAATCAACTAGATAATTTTTATTTGTACCAACATGTCAGGGAAAGTACTATGGAAAAGAATATTCTAGACCTCATCATTGCCCATGAACAAGATGACTTAATGGGGCTGATAGTACAGGAACCAGTAGCAGGTTCAGAAAAGGAAATTATGATGCCTTAAGGTGCTAGACAAATATAGGGCATCTATTAACAAATTATTATTATTATTATTAGCCATATGGTGCAAGGAAGCCTGAGACTTATACTGCACCAGCCAAAAAAAAAAAATTCCCGAGGTACCCTGAGAGAGAGAGAGAGAGAGAGAGAGAGAGAGAGTGCGTCAGAAGTAGAAAGGAATCACCTAGAAAGAGAAAGATGATGCTATTCAGCTCAGGACCCTGGGTGTGCCAAGCCTATACTCACCAGATGTGAGCCCCCGGGGGTAATATAGGACATGCCTTCTATTAACTGGGTAGATATTGCATAGAGAGCAAATACAATTGAATTATGGTATACCTTAAAAACATTAATCACAGGAGCCTTGAATGCATGTATACCATTAAAAAAATACTCCACAAGGAGGATTCCAAGTTGGATGAATAATGAAGTTGCCAGCTTACTTCAGTAGAAAAAAGACAACATGGAAAAGTTACAGAGCAATAAAAAGTACTGAAACCAATAACAGCTACAAAAGCTGTTATAGGCTTCAGTATAGTGATCTGTAATAGTGCCACAGAAAAGATTAGGCTGGCAAAGGCAGATTATGAGAGATCACTGGCACAGAGTGGGGATAAGGAATTCTTCATATATATTAATGCAAAGAAGTTGTGGGATGGTATTAGACACCCCAGCTGATGTTGCAGATGAACTCAACAGTTACTTTTCATCTATATTTACGGAAGAAAAACCCTTTATGTCAAAGAGAATGAAGTGAAGTTGAAAAATATGTAATTAATGATTGAAATTTCACGTGATTATTTAATGAAAAAACTTCTGAGCCTACAAGCCAGTAAAGATCCTGGGGTTGATGGCATATACCCTATAATCTTAAGGGAGGCGACAAGTAAGTGCATTGAACCATTGAGACTAATTATGAGAGCATTACTGGACTCAGGAGTGATTCCGTTAGATTGGAAAAGTGCCAATGTATCTCCAGTACATAACGGCAGTTCTAAGAGTGAAGTGAAAAATTACCGACCGGTCAGTCTAACTTCAGTAGTAGGGAAAATCATGGAGACAATGATCAAGGGTGGAATTCAAGATCATTTAGATAGAAATTGAATTCTGAAGGATACTCAGCATGGTTTTGTAAAGGGAAAATCATGTTTAACGAATGTGGTTAGCTATTTTGACAGGGTCACTCATAAGCTGGATTTAGGGAATAATTTTGACATTGTTTATTTGGATTACAGCAAAGCATTTTGACTCAGTCCCACATGAATGGTTACTTTATAAGTTGGAACAGGTTGGAATCATGGGGAAAATCCTTAGTTAGATGGATAGCAGGATGGCTTCAGGGCAGGAGGCAGATGGTTGTGATAAATGGTTATTCCTCAGATTGGGTTGATGTAAGAAGTGAGGTTCTTCAAGGATCAGTATTAGGACCAGTATTGTTTTTGATTTTCATAAATGACATCAATGAAGGGATAGAGAGTGTGATGTATAAATTTGCAGATGATGTAAAGATTGGTAGAGTAGTTAATGATCACTACTCTACCGACTTTCACTGCCCAGCAGAGCTTCTTCCAAGTGATCTAGACAGACTTCAGGGATGGTCAGAAAAATGGCAGCTATGCTTTAATCCAGCAAAATGTAAGGTATTACACCTAGGGAACAGTAACCCCAAAATAACTTATACACTTGGTGGAGTTGAAATAAAGCCAGTAGTGGAGGAAAAGGACTTGGATATTATGATACAGTCAGACATTATTATTATTTATTATTATTATTATTAGCCATATGGTGCAAGGAAGCCTTATGCTGTACCAGCCAAAAAAAATTCCCATGTTACCCCGAGAGAGAGAGAGAAGTAGAAGGGAATCACCAAGAAAGAGAAGAATGATGATATCCAGCTCAGGACCCTGGGTTTTCCAAGCCCATACTCACCAGATGTGAGCCCCTGGGGTAATATGAGGTTCTCCGAGCATTGCAGGCTGGTTGCAAGGAAGCTCCATGGTGTCCTAGCAATGATTTATCAAACATTTGCTATTAGAGATAAGGATGCCATGATATCTCATTATATAAGACTGTTGTTAGACCACACTCGGAATACTGTGTTCAAGTATGGAGACTACATCTAAAGAAAGACATTGAGCTTCTTGAAAGGGCCCAAAGATGGTTAACTCGCCTTGTGAGTTCGGCAGTAGGGCATCCATATGAGGAAAGACTTCAACTTTGTGGGTTGCAGAGCTTAGAAACTAGGCACCTTAGTGGAGACTTGATTGAGGTGTTTAAAGCTCTGAGAGGCATAAGCAAAATGAATGGGGATGAAAGTTTCACGGTTATAAATGACAACAGAAAAATGAAATTGGACTAGAAAGATAGGCTCAGTGAAGCTGTTTGTACTGAGGTCCATACTGGATTTTGATACCTCCAGAACTAAATAATTCTGAAGATGGAGACAGCAGTATTTAAACTAATGGTACTGGGTGTTATGATTGTGATCTACTACAACCAGATAATATTGGAAAAAGCTTTTTGGTGACTTTTCTCCAGTCATGCTAATGATGCGTTATGTGAACTATTTCAGTTATCATTACACATCATTAGCATGGTTTTGATTCAGTTGCAGTCACAACTGAATCAAAATAAGTATATCCTCACTGATAAATAAAATTCAATTGAAAGATACTATATGTAGATACTATATGACCCCCCCCCCCCCAGGGGCTCACATCTGGTGAGGATGGGCTTGGCACACCCAGGATCCTGAGGTGGATATCATCATTCTTCTCTTTCTTGGTGATTCCCTTCTACTTCTGACTCTCTCTCTCTCTCTCAGGGTAATTCAGAAGGTTTTTTTTGGCTGGTACAGCAAAAGCCTCAGGCTTCCTTGCACCATTTGGCTAATAATAATAATGATATCATTTAGTAGTTACATTTTTCTTTACTATCCTGATATTTAAAAATAATAATATTCATAATGTAGCACTTGAACAAAAATTACTGCCTTCCTAAATTTCCTGTTTGACTTACAAATACTGTTTTTTTATTTTTACTGTAATAAAAATGCAGTGCAGTTATTAATTTAGAGAATAGTGAAAATCTAAATACTTCAACTTGTGTAGAGTGAAATCTGCCTTTAATTTCTAGAAGAAATACAGATAATTTTCAAATGTTTTATGGTACTTCTTGTATACAACTTCTTCAGTGGCCAGATTGCTGTCTTTGTTTTAGTGGATGTGTATATTTGAAATTGAAATGTAATAAGGGTGGCCATTCATTCACTGAAGAAGTGGTACAAAAAGTACCATGAAATATTTCAGAATAATCTATATTCCTTCAAGAAATTAAAGATATTTCACTCTGCTCATGCTGAAGTACTTAGATTTTCACTATTTTCCATTTTGATTTACTTTGCACTATACCATTGAAAGAAAAACTTAATTACTATTTTTAAAAATAAATGTTTCTTCAAAATATGTAGCCATAGGCATATGCTAGAAACCTAGTATACTAACATATTTTCTATCAGTGTTAGTAGTAGTAGTGGCATGTGATGCAAGAAAGCAAGTGTATGAGCTTATGCAGCATCAGCCAAAAAAAAAAAAAAATCACACCATTCCCTCCAAATACCTGTCCAGTTCCTCCTTAAATTTATTCAACCTATCAACTTCCACAACGACAGATGGAAGTTTGTTCCAGCAATTAACCACCCGCTGGCTAAAGGCAAATTTCCGCACATCTATTCTACATCTGTCTTTTCTTAATTTGAATTTATCCCCCCTTAGGTTCGTAATCTGAACTAAAGGCAAATTTCCGCACATCTATTCTACATCTGTCTTTTCTTAATTTGAATTTATGCCCCCTTAGGTTCGTAATCTGAACTAAAGGCAAATTTCCGCACATCTATTCTACATCTGTCTTTTCTTAATTTGAATTTATGCCCCCTTAGGTTCATAATCTGAACAAGTGGAAGGATCCCATCAGAATTCAGCGTGCTCAACCCATTTAAAAGCTGTGCATCATGTCTTTGAATAGATTAATCAAAAAAGAAATCTGCTAGTGAAAAAATTAATTTTTAAATTGGAGGACAATAACTCATTCACATAACTAATGATGTCATGAAAGGTCACACGACTACCGAAGTGTTAATTGTTCTTTAGGTGTCTGAGATTACAAGTTGGTGATAGTCGCTTCAGTGAAGCCTTTATCCGAAGACCATGTTTACTTGTGTTGTTTGGCAGAAATTAGATGAATTTCATGATTTCTCTTTTTCTTAGTTGGCTTCCTGATCACGCAACTCACTGCTCAGTGGCATGTAGCAAGTAATTATGACAATGGAATGCACATTGTCATTGGATATGAAGTGAGATGTTTTCAGACAGGCAGCAAGCACTTTGTTTTGACTGCAATGGTATTTGAGGAGCAGTACAGTATTTGTTAGTGTGATGCATAGCATGGGTTTCTCCTAAGAAGTACTTGTGTTTATTTGGAATATTATATTGCATTCATATAATTTTTACAGTACCAAGATACATTCAGTAAGAAATATGCAAATAGGCCTGTACCAAATAAGACTGAAGCAAAACTCGTGTTATCAATAAGCATATCTTCTTAAGAGTTGCATCACACTGAAATTAATAAATGTATGTCTACACAAACAAATTGGACACTTCCAGTACTTTCTGTACACTTTTAATTAAATTCTCTACTCCAGTGGTTCCCAAACTACAGAGATCTACGGACCCCTTCAAAAATGAAAAAAGTTTACAGACCCCTTCAAAAAAAGTTTGCGAACCCCCTATATATATATATATTTGAATAATGTTTGAAATAGTTGAAAACTGAATCTTTCATAATAAAAAATAAAAAAAGGTAAAGCAAACATCGTATGCACATATATATATGCTTATGTTTCTGTGTGTGTGTATATTATATATGCATATGTTTCTGTGTGTGTGTATATATATGCATATGTTTCTGTGTATATACTGTATGTATGAACGCTGGGTTTTCTGAAAAGAAAATTCAAAGTTTTATGTTTAAAACAACTCAACTTTATTCTGATTTTTACGTAAATATATAATAATAACTTTATTTGTCATCAAATCGCTATACATAGAACGAATAATTTGACAAGTTGCAGGGGGTTGTTTCGTGGACCCTTGGAACTTGTCTACGGACTCCCAGGGGTCCACGAACCTCAGTTTGGGAACCACTACTCTACTCAATTAATAAAATTTTGTTGTATGGAAACTAGGTTGTATCTTAATTTAATAACCCTGCATATACTTGTATATATTTATTTTTGAATTTACAGATAGTACAGCATTTTAGATCCTCTCTCAAGATTGAATTCTCTAGATATTTTTTCTGTACTTCTCAGCTTCTCTCTAAGAAATTAAAATCTCAAGGAAATTTGCCAAAATGATGACAGAAGAACCCTGGGTTAATGTGAATGTAAGAATTTAAGTTATTTTCATAATAAATAGTACAGTGGTTCGTGAAAATAATAATTTTTAATTCTTTATTTCATTGATCTGTATACTTTCAGTTGTGTTTACATTTCTTGTCTTAATGTTTTATTATTTTTGGTACAGTATTATAAAATTACCGCTGTAGGCTGTTCTGTTCTTCTGAAAACTTTATTATTAAGTTTATTTTATTTAACCCATACATAGAAGTGCACAGTAAATATTTCATCTTAAAGGTTTTAGAAGTCTTTTCTTTTCTCAAGCGAACTTAAACACCTTTATACACACCTGTATAGGATACTATGACTGGCTAATGATATATTGCATATTAGTTAAGAGCAGCAGGAGAAGAAAGCATTCCAGATAAAAAGGTTGCCCAAATAAGTTGTGATTTGGTATCTGCCTTAGCCATCATCTTTATATTTATCTTTCAAGTCTCTTTTCATCTTTATCTTTATCATCTTTATATTTATCTTTCACTCTCATATTCAACTATGAGAGTGTAGCAGCACACATTTGATTAGACTATGGCTCAAGCCCATATAACTGCTAAATAATTGTAAACTCCTCTGAGTTAATGGTAATGCTAGATTATAATATATAAAATTGCATGGTAAAATATTTTAAAAACTCAGGAATTTTAAATGTTAATTATTGATATGATTAATGTTGGTATTTATAAATGCATTTTAGGGCTTAAGTCTCAGTATGCGTGAAAGTTTAACTGACGTAGAATTTAGTGTAAGAGCATCATGTTAGTGCACAGTAAACTCTAAAAAGCTGGAAATGTCATCATTTAAGTATATCTCATATTGTGAATACCTACACAATGAGTTGCCATGATATTGCACTACCTCAAATAAGTAATGCTTCACCAATGGAGAAGACTATTGTTACCTGGCAACTCATTGCGAAGGTATTCACAGTATGAGATATATTTAAATGATGCCATTCTCAGCTATTTTAGAGTTTGCTGTGTATTAACATGCTGCTCTTGCACTAACTTGTTGTTATTTGGTTTTTAGGAGCATTAGCAACTAAGGCCATATTGCTCCGGGGATATGCGGTAGTCATTCCCTGACCTTTCTGCATCCTCCATATTTGATGGTCACGGGCTCAAACCCCAGTCTAATCAAGAAGCGTGTGCTACATACTGCTGCTTCTGGATACGGAGGCACCGCACTAACTTGTACGTGTGTGGTATTTCTTGAAACTTTCATAATCCTGTAATCCTAGTTTTCTGAAGTATGCCTCGCAATATCAAGCTTATTATTATTGTTATTAGCCATATGGTGCAAGGAAGCCTGAGGTTTATGCTGCACCAGCCAAAATATTTTTGAGTTATCCTGAGAGAGAGAGAGAAAAGTAGAAGGGAATCACCAAGAAAGAGAAGAATGATGATCCAGCTCAGAACCCTGGGTGTGCCAATCCATACTCACCAGATGCGAGCCACCCTGGGGATGTTCCTTTTCACCTCCTTTTGGATTCTACCTTTCATCACAAAATGAGGATGGGCATTCAATGTCATATATTTTTTAAGTTTATTTCATTTAATCCATATGTAGATATGCACAGTAAAGAAGGTTTCAGAAATATTTTATTTCTAGAAAAAATGTTCTTATTTTGGACATTGCCTACTAGCCAAACAAGCAACTTCTTTCAGAACTGCTTGTGACAAAGGTTCTTTTGAAATGGATCTACCACCTTCATCAAGGTGAAATTGTTCAGTTTCACCTTGATGAAGGCGAAACTTCCGAAAGCCAGAAAATTAACTTCCTCCATGATTTCATTGATTTTGAACTAAGAAGGAATAATTAGCACAGTAATGGTCTGCTCTGTCTAAAATACTTATATTTCTTGTATATCTGCAGATAAGTGAGGTTTTTCTTCTCTTTACTTTACCTGTTGTTACTTCAGTTTTTATATTATGGAAAGCAGAAAACATAAGTATGGTCCATTTGTCTCTCTATGCTTTATCCTCTTTTTGAAAACCAATACTCGTGTGCTTTTCAATTTCCTTCTGGTCTTTATCTCTGATGGTAATTCCTTCTTATTACCTATAACAGTGCTTCTTAAGTGTATATTTAGCTTATGAAGCTCTTCTACTAATTGGATACTAGTGTAAAATTGGTCAATAAATAAATGAAGTCCACTACTTTCAATATTGTGAAGCAGCTTTTGATGAGATGAAACATGATCCTTGAGGTAAAGTCTGAGCTTGCTTATCAAGCTGCCAGCATTAGGCTTTCCAAAATATGGCACAATATTTGACACATAACCTGTTTCTAATTCAGCTAAATAATACATTGAAGGCCCACTTTGTTGACTTTTGAGGGTTATAACATTTTAATGAAATTCTGCCTTTGAAATTAACAGTCTAATGCAGTATTCCTTCCTAGAACAAAATATTCATGGAACTTTTCATTGAGTTAACTGAAAATAATGTAGATTATCTACACTGAATTTCTTCCTTTTGTGGCTAAGGTAAAGAAAGCCAACACGAGAACCACTGGAAATGTCGTCTAACTTACTCGGAAAATTAGTTTTCTGATACAGCACTCTAGCGCTGCTCGCTCAGTAAACAGACGGTAGGTATTATCGATCTGGAGCAGAAGTCGATAACAATATATTGCTTGACAGGTAGGCATGGCAAATGATGAAATTATTGGTGGTGGGCATGACAGACAACAAGCTACTGTGTAGTCATTGGTTGGCATTATGATGTGTATTTATGAGTAAAGAACGGTGCATAATTAGTTTTGTAATGAACGGTAAACAAGTAATAGTAGCGATGAATCTTTTAAACATGGAAGAAATTTGTAAGGAAAATAAAACTTTGCTTGATTTTTTGTTTTGATGAAAACTAAATTAATAAGACTGAAATTGTACTGTTTTAAGTGCAATGATTATTTTAAACTAATTGAATCATGAACAGAGTCATGTGGAAAGTTCTGATATTGAAAAAAATGTTCTGTGCAAGTTTCTTTATTAAAACATTGTTTTATGGAAAATACAAAACTTCCATTAAAAAGATAATTTATATTTTATACTTTTGGTCAACGTGGATGCCAGTAACTATGACAGCATTCCATCTGGAGATTTTGAAAGTAACAGCAATTAAGTTTTATAAGAAATTAAGAGATATTTGCAAATTGCAGTTGTTAAAAATACCCATTAAGTTGGGTGGATCGGGGAAAACTGTAGAAGCAGACGAAACTGTATTGGTAAAACCAAAACATCACAGAGAACGAAATTTAACTGCTAAGAAGAAATGGGTGTTTGGAGTATTTGAAAGAAAATCAAAATTTGTCTTCATGAAATTCATAAAAAATCGGAAAGCAAACACTCTTTTACGCATTAGAAAAGTAGTGAAGAAAAATACTACCATCATAACAGATGAATGGCTTGGATATAGGCGTATTACGGTCTTAGAAAAAATGAATTACAAACATTTAATGGTGAAACACAAGGAACATTTTGTAGATCCACATACAGGAACACATACAAATAATATCGAGCTCAGTGGAAGTGACTAAAAGACTAAATGGCAGCTGTAAAGGTATGTTGATGGATCACATGAATGAATATATGTGGCATCAAATTTATGGGAAAAATGAAGATACTTTTCAGAATATTATTACTCAAATTGAAAATAGCTATTGAGGTCCAACTATATGATTTGTATTCATGAATTTTTTCACACCAGACAGACTCAACACTGCCTTGTTCACCAAAATTAACCCCTCCTCCCTTCCTGTCCTGTCTATTCTTGATCTACGCATTGTACTCTCCAAATTCCAATTCTGCACTTCTTATATCTGTGTGACACCACATCTCTGATATCCCAACAATATTTGCCTTTTAGTCTGGCTATCAGTCTGCTCAAAGCCCCTGAAGAAGTAACAGACCGATGACCAAGTGGAAGAATGTTATTTTCATTTTTTATTTTTATTTTTTCATTATTCACTATTCTAATTTTATTTTCCTTTACATTCTATTATTAGCCCTCACCTTTAGTATATAGGCCTTCCAGAGTAAAGCTAGTTTTCTTTTAATAACTTGTTAGTTTGGTCCATATACACCTAATTCCCTAGATAGATACCATATAATAAAATTAACTAATATAATTTCATGCACTTCAGGCTAGGAGAAGAAAACTTGCTTCTTGCCCTAATGGTAACCGAGCATTCTGGTCTCTTGCAAAGCTATTGGCCGCAACTTTTGCCCATCTCTGCTCCCACCTTTGTCCAAACCAGATGGTTCTGTTGTCACTTTAGCCAAGGATAAAGCTGACCTGCTAGCATCCCATTTTTCTTCCAACTCATGTATTAATGATCTTGGTAAAACACCTCCTACCATTCCCAAAACGCTCCATTCAATGCTTCTTGTGGTCTACCGTCAAAAGGATATCAGAAGGATTTTGACGAATCTTGATGCTAAGAAAGTTCCAGATCCCGATGGTATTTCTCCACTTGTTCTCAAAACCTGTGCTCCTGAATGTACTCCTATTCTTTGCCGCCTTTTTTCACTTTCTTATTCCAAATGTGTTTTTCCTTCTGTTTGGAAATTTGCTCATATCCAGCCAGTTCCTAAAAAGTGTGACAAATCCCTCCCATCCAATTATTGTCCCATTGCAATTACTTCTACTCTTTCTAAAGTAATGGAGAAATCAATTAACTGCCAACTCTTAAACTACCTAGAAACCTTCTGTCTGATCAGTGATCGCCAGTATGGATTCCGTCAGTGTCGATCCACTGGTGATATTCTGGCTTACGTTACCTGTTTCAATGGAAAGGTTCGGTGAAACACAAGTAGTTTCTCTTGACATCTCAAAGGCTTTCGATCGTGTTTGGCATAAAGGTCTTCTAAACAAGCTTCCATCTTATTGTTTGATAACTGTTTTTAGTAATTGGTTATCCAGTTTTCTCTCTGATCGCTCACTGAGGGTGATGGTAGATGGCTCTGTCTTCTAACTTCTCCACTAATGCCGGTGTCCCCCAAGGTTCAGTTCTTTCCCCCACTCTTTTCCTCTTGTATATTAATGACTTTCTTCCATTTACTGGAAATCCTATCCATAGTTTTTGCTGATGATAGCACATTGCATTCTACTTTCCATTTTGAGAAACCTTGCCCTGCTCAATCAGCTTCAACTTTTCGAAAATCTACTACCAATTCCTTAAATGCCGATCTTCAGGTAATTCTCCAGTGGGGCAAAGACAACTTAGTTGATTTCAACCCTTCTAAAACTCAGTCTTGTCTTATATCTCGCAAAAAGGATTCTTCTGCTCCAATGTGATCTTCTGCTCTTTAGTAATCCTCCGATTTCTAGGCAAAATGATATATCTCTTTTGGGGATTACCCTGACTTCTAATCTCTCTTGGCACAAGCACATTACAAATATTGCTTCCTCTGCATCTAAAAAACTTGGTTTTCTCTTTTGCTCTCGGCGTTACTTTTCTTCCAAACAGCTGCTCACTCTGTACAAATCACAAATCCGCCCTGCCATGAAATATTGTTCCCACATCTGGGGTGGTGCCTCCAAAACCTCTCTCAGGCTTTTTGATTCCATTCAGAAGAGGGCAGTTAGGTTAATTAATGATTCATCTCTAACAGAGTTTCTCCACTCGCTGTCTCATAGACGTACTGTTTCTGCTGCATGCCTCTTCTACAGATACTTCCATGGGCACTGTTCTTCTGAATTGGCTTCTATAATTCCCGCTCTCTTTTTCAAAACAGTCTGAACATATGCCGCCAACATCCATTTACTGTCCAACTTCAAACTCACAGAACCAACTTTTCATCTTCCTTGTTTATTCATTCAACTGCCGTTTTCTGGAATAACCTTCCTTCATACGTATTTCCTGAAAATTACAGTCTACAGAAGTTCAAGTCCAATATCAACAAATATCTTCTTTCGTCTTCTCAATGTCCAACCCAAGCACGGTACTAAGTACTATAGGTTCTAATACCTCTCGTGTTTGGGGTTTACATAAAAAAAAAAAAAATAATGCCTAATTGCCCCTTGTACAATAGCATTAACGTTGCCCACCTGACCTTGACTTATTATGGTAAACTTTACTAAATATAATTTTTATATTCTTCAGTAAGAACACAATATATATATATATATATATACAGGGTGTCTCAAAAATATTGGTTCAAACGTTTAGGGGAGGTAGGTAACATCTAAAGGAATGTGAATCGCATAGGAACCCATAACCGGAAACGTCACTGGAAAGTAGTAGCAGAGGCACAAGAAGCAGAAATGACACAAGACAGTAATTAGTGGCAAACATTTATTTGACATAATATTAACAATGGAGTACGAGATGGATGCATTTCATGATGTTACAACAGATGCTCGAAGGTTCCACCATGAGACGCGATGCATGTGTGACACCGACGCAGCATGGATTGTCGGACACGGTCGAACACACCTGGAGTTTCTTTGACAGTAACAGCAGTGCAGACGAGTCTTGTCACGAGATCCATTTCCGTCTCCACAGGCGATTCATACACGATAGATTTGAGGCCCCCCCCCACAGAAAGAAATCAAGGCTCAATAAATCAGGTGAGTGTGGGGGCCAGACAAAGGGTCCACCAATGCCAATTTATCGATGCCCAAAACGCCTGTTCAAATGGTCACGAACACACCTTCCGTAATGGGCAGGGGCCCCGTCATGTTGAAACGAAATGTTGCGTCTCACATTTGCTGGAACATTGTCAGGTAATCCTGGTAGAACTTGTTCAAGAAAGATCTGATATTTAGCGGAGTTCATGCGGGATGGTAACAGGTATGGGCCGACTAAGCAGTCACCGACCATACCTGCCCACACATTTATTGCGAGGCGATGTTGTGCCGTATGGGGGCGCACTCCGTGTGGGTTATCGGGAGCTCCCACATGAGCATTGTGCTGATTGAATAAGCCTTCCCGAGTGAAATAAGCCTCATCCGTGAACAAAACATAGGCTGGAAAATTCAAGTCTTGTACACTTTCTTGGAGAAACCACTGCGCAAAAGCTACACGCGCAGGATGATCTTGGGGGAGCAGTAACTGAACCCTTTGGAGATGAAAGGGATGTAAGGAATCGTCGTGCCAGAAACGCTGTACACTGCAACGAGACACTCCTAAGGCAGAGGCAACGGCACGTGTGCTGATAGTAGGATTATTCTGGATGGCATCCAACACACTTTCTTCCATGACAGGAGTTGCGTCGAACGTGGTCTGCCCGCACTACTCCTGTTACCTCTAAATGACCCACAATCGCACAAATTTTGATGCACACACACACAAACAAACGGTGGTCCAGTACATGTCTGTCTGGGAAGTGTTCTCCATAAATTCGTTGAGGGGCTCGTCCATTGTCCTCTGCTAATCCATACACTAGGTGCATGTCTACCTGCTCACAGTTCGTATATCGATGCATGCTCTTCGTGCGGCAACTACTGCTTGGATGAGTAAACCAGAAATTTTCCCTCTTGTGAACTGATGAACAGCGCCGTGTACAGACTTACAGTGATGTTTCTGGTTATGGGTTCCTATGCGATTCACATTCCTTTAGATGTTACCTACCTCCTCTAAGCGTTTGCGCCAATATTTTTGAGACACCCTGTATATATATATATATATATATATACAAATAATTATTTAATTCAATAGATATAGCATAAAATGGTACCTATCACGACATATTAAAATTCAAAAAGAAAATTGGCAATGAATATCTGCAACTTACAAAGGACCCCATTAGCCTCTATATAAAGCAAAGTTAATAATAATCATAATAATTCCATATTTACATAATAAAAATTATAAAATTCTAATTTGTATTCTAAATTCCAAAATCTAAAAAACCAAAAATACAAAATTTATCAGTTATTATTAAATAAGGCTTACATTGAAAGGCATGTCTTTATGGGGCTAGCACCTCTCAGTATATGCCATCAATGGCATATATTGAGAGGCACTAGCACCATGATAGGTCTCATACATGTTATAGCTTAGGGCCATAACAACTTTAAATCTGGCCCTGCTTGAAGTCTTGCTGTATTCTCTCTGTTTTGGGCAACTGTCCATTTGTCTTCTGCTCACACTTGCCATTTCTTTTACTAGTACTCAGTATATGCTATCAATGGCATATATTGAGAGGCACTAGCCCCATGAAGATATGCCTTTCAATGTAAGCCTTATTCAATAATAACTGATAAATTTTGTATTTTGTGGTATTTTTTTTTTTTTTTTTGTTTTTTTAGATTTTGAATTTTATAATTTGTATTATGTAAATATGGAATTATTATGATTATTATTAACATAACTTTACTTTATATAGAGACTGATAGGGTCCTTTATAAGTTGCAGCTATTCATTTTTGTTTTTGAAATTTAATTTGTTGTGATAGGTACCATTTTATGCTATATCTATTGAATTAAATAATGATTTGTATATTCTCAGGCAAATGTAATGTTAAATCATTTCTGATGGCATTAATTTGTTCTGAATAATCCTTTTATCTGTTTTGAATAAATAAATATAGATTTTAAATTAATATATATATATATCCTGAGTTGGATATCATCATTCTTCTTTTTCTTGGTGATTCCCTTCTACTTCTCTCTCTCTCTCTCTTGGGATAATTCAGAAAAATTTTTTTTTGGCTGGTGGAGCATAAGCCTTAAGCTTCCTTGCACCATATGGCTAATAATGATAATAATATATATATATATATATTGTGAATAGCTATTGAGGTGTTGATTGACCTTATGATATATGTGTATCTGCATGAGTGTCTTTAAAAATAAAAAATTAATATTTTGTTAATAAACAATTTATGTGCTAGTCCAGCTATGATTCTAAAGAAAAAAGGTCAGGTTACCTTCTCCACTTCGGGAGGGGTTCAAGCTCCCATGGGATTCAAGTGGAGGTAAACCGACCTTTTTTCATCATTAGAGCATATTATTGAACAACAAAATAAAAATACAGTAATAAAAAAATATATTTTTTGTTAATAAACAAGTTATGCACTAGTCCACCCATGGACTAGTGCATAACTTGTGGACTAGTGGATTCTAAAGAAAAAAGGGCAGGTTGTCCCCTCCACTTTGGGATGGGTTCAAGTGGAGGTAATCTGACCTTTTTTCATCATTAGGGCACATTATTGAACAACAAAATAAAAATACAGTAATAAAAAAATTATTTTTTGTTAATAAACAATTATGCACTAGTCCACCCATGATTCTAAAGAAAAAAGGTCAGGTTACCCCCTCCACTTGAGGAGGGGTTTAAGCTCCCATGGGATTCAAGTGGAGGTAACCTGATCTGTTTTCACCATTATGGAAAGCATTAATTAGGGCAAGTTACCATTGAGGCAAGTGACTATTAGTGCTTCTGCAATTAGGGCAAGTGATACTAAACCAATGTTATTGTCTGTTGTGTTCATGCACCAATCAGCACATCGTTTGCCACACCTACCTGTCAATCAATATATCGTTCTCGACTTCTGCTCCACACCGATAACACTTACCGCCTGTTTACTGAGCGAGCCGCTCTAGGATGCGGTATCAGGAAACTAATTTTCCGTGTAAGTTAGCCGATATTTCCCATGGTTCTTATGTTGGCTTTCTTTACCTTCGCCCCTTTTGTTTTCAATTGTTTTGGTGAGCAGAGATGCAACATCCGAAATATCTGCATATCTCTTCCTGCTAAATAGTTTTTAAAAACAGAATTCTGTTTGTCCATTCTTCAGATCAGTATTCCTTTATATTTGTTTTCTTAATTTAGTCCAATGTTATAATCAAAAATGCCTTTAGTTCATTTAAATTTTGAATCAAAAAGTTTTAGCAATTTTTCAATTTCTTCATCAGAAAGGCTTTTACAATATGTTGTTATCCAAATCTTCACTTCTAACACAAAGTATAAGACACTCTGTGACGTCTAAAATGAAGAAAAACAACTGACATCTGCTGTTAACAATTGAATATAAATATCACCAGCCATCATAGCTGAGTGGTCAACTGCTAGGGTGCATAAGTACCCATGTGTTGAGTGACTGGGTTCAAGCCCATGACTGCTAAATACAGTGCTGTTTCTTTTATTCTCTCTCTCTCTATCTTGTGAATTCCTCTGACTGTGTAGTCATGCCAGAGTATAAACAGAAAATTTATTTATTTATTTTTATTTTATCAGTATAGTTTCCCACATAATTTATGTGAAGTATAAATAGATGGCAGTACAATAATTGTGCCAGTACAGCAGGAAAACAAAATTTCATAACTGGCAAAACTGGTAGTCACAGCTGCCAGGACCTCAGACCATAAAGGTGTAGAAGAGATTTTAAACACAGTTCTGTTGGTATTAGACACAATTAATAGGTAATATACCTTTGTAACATGCATTTGTGTATTACAATTGTCTCACACAACATTAACATGAAGTAGTATATCTATGAAAAAAAAACGTTTGATAGTCCAACCCCAGGGGCTCACATCTGGTGAGTATGGGCTTGGCACACCCAGGGTCCTCAGCTGGATATCATCATTCTTCTCTTTCTTGGTGATTTCCTTCTACTTCTTCTCTCTCTCTCTCTCTCTCTCTCTCTCTCTCTCTCTCTCTCTCTCTCTCTCTCTCTCTCTCTCTCACACACACACACACACACACACACACACACACACACACACACACACACACACACACACACACACACACACACACAGGGTAACTCAGAAATTTTTTTTGGCTGGTGCAGCATAAGCCTCAGGCTTCCTTGCACCATATGGCTATTAATAATAATAATAATAATAAGAATGTAACTGTCTGATTTAAGGATGTAGCTTTTTTTCATATTATTTTCTGTGGGAAAATATTTCCAGCATTGTGTAATTATTTCCAGGAAAATTAATGGTTTAATTTGAAGGTTATTAGTATTCCAAATTACAGGCTATAAAGTGCGTAAGTGTTGAAGAAAACAAGAAATTGAGGAAATTTGTTTTATATTCAGTTTTAATCTCCACCTATTATAATAATAATAATCTTAGATAACAGGATAATATTAAATAACAGGATAATGGAATTAATACAGCTGATTTGGTATCTTGCATGTGAATTTTCATGCCTTCTTTAACTACTACAAACATGATTATGCATGAAAGTTTCAATAAAATAAAAATATATAAATATATAAAAGTAATCATTAAATCATAAAATAAAATTTTTTAATTAACTTATTATTCATTTTCATTCAAAACATTCTATATTAGGGAAAGTTTATGCAAGAAAGTGATGTATTTGTGCTGTCTCCTGACCCTTATCTTACTTTCACAAGTTTGATTTTCACCTTCTTGGGTTCTAAATGCCTTAATCCTGGGGAAGAAGTGTTTTTTTAGTCATCTTATGATTCATGGACATATGAAGTCCTTTGATTACAGCTGTTAGACATGTTATTTAGAAAAACAGAGGTCATTCATAATTTCTGAAGTTTCAGTTTTTCTATATATTGACATAGTAACATGTTTACTATACTGCACTGTAAATGACATCACTACACTGTAAATGACATCAAAGAATTCTCTACTTTTAGATGATTGCCATTTCGCTGAATACATGTTTATAAAATGGCATCATTACAGCATCCATGTGTTATGTTATAAACAACAAAACTGTAAGATATATAATTAAAATTAGAAATAATTAGAAAGGACTTTCTCAGAACTTTCTAATTATATTTAATAAAAAAGTTCTGAGACACTTTTGATCTTTAAATTGTGTTTCTTAGTGAGTTGAGATTTGTCACAACATGTTTGGTGACTCATACATGAATCAGCCATTTATCTGTAGTCAGTGTGAATTAGTGTGCATTGAATAGAAGGTATATTTTAAGTGTTTCGTCACATCTTAAAATTAGTGATTTTATTAAGCAGCAAATTTGCATCAAATTTTTTTTTGAATCAGGGAAAAGTACAACAGAAACACACAAAGTGTTAAAAACAGAGGATGCTGTCATCTCTCGAAGACTTTTGATGGTTTGCAAAGTTTAAAGAGGGTCACCTCTTTGTTGAAAATGATCCTCACTTTCAATCTTCAACTTCACTTCCAGCCCGTCAACTTCCAACCCAAAAAATGATCCTCACTTCTAACCCTTCAACTTCAAAACTAATTATTCATCACTCATACTCATGATCTGATCAGGAGTGGTTGTTAAATTGCAAAATTGTTAAGGAAATTGGCATTTCTTATGGAACATATCAGTCAATTTTAATGTGAGATTTGAGAATTCAACATGTTTCAGCCAAGTCTGTGCCTTGCATCCTCACTGATGATCATAGAGAGTAGTGATTTCTTGCATGTCAGGATCTTCTTTCAGTTTGTCTCACCATCATACAAGGGTTGGAAACAGTTTCTATATCTTTCTGCAAAAACTCCATTTTTTCCCTTTTTATTTGTAAAAAATAGTAGAAGTCTATTAAAATTGTAATTTTTCAAAAATTCTGTGAATTTTTTCTTAATTTCATTATTGAATATGGTTGTGATAAACATCTGAGAATAGTTTTCCATAATTTTTTAGTTTGCCTTTAAAAAGTAAACTTTATTCTGAAGATTTTCATTTCCAATGCATTATATATGTTATATCCCAGGGATTATACCTTCTCTTAATTTATAAAGCAGTAAAGATTAATAAAAAATTTCAAATTTATTAAAAACTAATATAATTAAAGTTTTATTTTCAAAGAAAGTAAATTAGTCATCTTCAACTCCTAACTCATATTGCTGATAGTCTAGAAATACAATACCACTCTCCCCTCTCAGTAAATTAGCAAAGGCTGCCTTCCTTGTCAATTACAAATATAAAAGACCAAGTGCAGAAATAATACACGATGAATGTCAAAACAGGTTTACATGGTAAAACTTTAATGTAAGCTGCATTATGCATACAGTACAAAAAAAAGCAAAAAAAACAAAAAAACTTTATTTCAAGTTTACATGTACTATTAAGGTGATTTGTATGCTGATACAATCCAATGAAGCATTAAACCTTCAAATATATTTAATACACTCATAGCAGAAGCTATATGATTTTGGTAAATTTAGTAAATTGCAGATTTAGTTTGGTAGCCAGCTGACTTTCTGTCTTGAATTCCTAAGACATAGACACATTTCCTTATGACATTTGAAAGCCTGTTAGCTCCAAACAGAATTCATAGCAAGTTGCTCAGCTGAGCTATTCAAAGCATTATGTTAAATAGTATTTAACTTAAATATGATTGTATTTGGAGATCTAGTTCATCATCCAATAACAACATTATTTAGAGAAAAAAATTTTTCTATAATCAAATTAAAATTAATCAATTTCACAAAAAACAAAAAAAAACAAAAGCTTTTAGTATTTCTCAATATCATTGTGAAATTAAAGGAATAGAAGATCAGTTTTTTGAAAATTTCAGTGTTAGAATCTAGCAGATTTTGTTATTGTTGTTTGTTTTTTTTTAGGAGCATTAGCAACTAAGGCCATATTGCTCCGGGGATATGCGGTGTTCATTCCCTGACCTTTCCGCACACTCTGTTTTGGTGGTCATGGGCTCAAACCCCAGTCTAATCAGAAGCATGTGCTATGCACTGCTGCTCCTGCCCACCTGGTTACGGAGGTGCCATCTAGCAGATGCTATTATGAAAGAAAGAATTGATACAGTAGCCCTTGGTCAGGGAACTAACATGTGCACAAGGAAGCATGAAATAAAACAAGTTATCCCAATTCATTCATGGCAGTTTAATAATTCCTCATAACAAAGTTGAGCATCAGAGAATATTCAGCTAAACTGAATATTCAAAACTAATATTATTACATATTTGAATATTTAAACTAATGTTAAAAAAAACAGAATTCATATCTTCTCTTTCTGGGGCAGTTTTGGCAGCAAGTCTCAGCAATGCCATTGTTATATGTAAAACTTTTATTCAACATTTATGAAAAGATGCAAAATCTGTTACAGTATTTTTCTTGAAGCAATCATAATCAGTTGATGTATAAAAGACAATCCAGACAGAAAATTTTAGGAAAGCAAATTTTTAAAAGCATATTGTACTAGTAAACAATCCTGTGGTTGTATTTTAATATAAATTGTATATTTTGTCAGTGAAATTTAATTTTTAGTGCAGTATGGACTTTTAAAAAAAACCTCATGCTTTTTCCAAAAAAATCTCCTGTTTCTCTCCTTTTTTTTTGGGAATCCTGTAAGGAAGTGGAGGCTTATCAAATTCTAATAGGGAGTAAATGATTTTGTAATAATTGAGAGCAAAGTGGAGGAGAAATTGCTGAAGTTAAACATAAGAAAGGCACCTGGGGTGGATGGGATCTATCCAGTTATATTAAAGCAGGCAACAAAGGAAGTAAGCAGGCCCTTAGCCATGATTATGAGGGCATCCATGGACTCAGGGGAGGACCCCATGGACTGGAGATGTACAAATGTATCCCCAATTTCAAAAGGGGAATCAAAAGGTGATGCAAGTAATTACAGACCTATAAGTTTAACTTTGTTCCATGGAAAATAATGGAGTCACTGGTTAATGAAGCAATGCAGGATCATCTAAACAAGACTACAGTTATAATTCAGACAGAGCATGGATTTGTTAGGGGAGGTCTTATCTGACCAATTTGATTGGATACTATGATATGGCCACAAAGGAATTGGATGCAAAAAATAATTTTGATATCATAGACTTGGATTTTAGGAAAGCTTTTGATACTGTTGCACATGGAAGACTACTATACAAGTTGGAGTGGTATGGCATTAAGGCCAAGTTGCTACAATGGATAAAAGGATGGTTGAGTGGGAGAAGACAGAGTGGTAATCAATGGACACTGCTCTTCATGGACTAATGTTATTAGTGGAGACCCCCAGGGTTCAGTGTTGGGCCCATTGTTGTTTTCTGTATTTATCAATGACATTGATGAAGGTATATAAGGCTTAATGTCGAAGTTTGCAGACGATACGAAGGTTGGTAGCATTGTTAAGGACAGTATGCTGCTGCAACAGGATCTAGAAAAGTTGAGCAGGTGGGCTGAGAGGTGGCAACTGAACCTTAACATTGACAAATGCAAAGTACTCATATGGGTAGCAGTAATCCCAGAGTAACATACCAACTGTGCCATACTACATCCAGTGTAGTAGAGAATGAAAAAGACCTGGAAGTAATTGTGCAGTCAGATATGAAGTTTTTTGAGCAGTGCAGAGACAGGCTGCAAGAGGTCTTGGGGTCTTGTCAGTGATATATAGGAATTTTGTTAGCAGAGATAAAGTAAAGTAAAGTAAAGTGCAGCCATTATCAACCCACTGCAGGATGGAAGCCTCCTCAACAATTCATGCTGAGGGAAATAGACCATAATCTGCCATGCTGGTCCAGTGCGGGTTGGCAGATTGACCGTATTCAGCAGTCAGGGGCTTGAACCCCGGTCTACTCAAAGAGCGCGTGCTACTGCACTCCCGCTCCTGACCACTCGGCTACGGAGGCCACCCTTGTATAAGGCAGTGGTCAGGCCACACCTTGAATACTGCATACAGGTTGGGAGGCCTCATTTTAGGAAAGATATTGAGCTACTAGAACGAGCACAGAGAAGGGCAACGAGATTAGTGAGTGGAACACATGGTTGCTGTTTCCAAGATAGGCTTAAGTTCTGCAAATTGCAGCATCTGGAGACTAGGCACCTGTGAGGTGATCTGATTGAGGTGTATAAGACCTTGAATGGTTTGAGCAAGTTCAGTGCTGATGGGATTCTTCCTCTTGCTCAAATTCCACACCTGATTGGTGGGCATAATTTCAAATTAAGGAAAGACAGTTGTAGAATAGATGTGCGGTAGTTTGCCTTTAGCCAGCAGGTGGTTGATTGCTGGAACAAACTTCCTTCTGTCATTGTTGAAATTGACAGCTTAAATAAATTCAAGGGTGAACAAGGCAAACTTTTGGAGTGAATGGATGGGTGAAATAGGAAGGGTTTTTCTTTTGTTTTTTTGGCTGTTGCTATATAAGCTTGGTTTCTTGTATCATATGTCTCTATTAATGTTAATGCTAACCCAATCTTCTTTATCGCCAAATCTTCTTTATCGCCAAAATCTCCTGTTTTTGACTAAAAATCATCTTTTCTTCCTGTTTTTTCAAAGCGAAACAAAAAACAGGATGAAAGTGAAACAACAAAAATTCCATTTTACACCAAAATCCCAATATGAGCCTGTAACAAAAATGGTTAAATATGCTTATTGTCTCTGTTAGATGCCATTTGGGTGATCAAAACAGGACATGCATACTACATATTATATATGTATACTTGATTTAATGGATAAAAGGAAAGAAGAGCATGTTGTTTGCTATTTTCATGGTATAGTGCAAATTGGCCATAGTGAAGATTGTTTTACAATAATTACAATCTATATCTAAATAAAAATTATGAGAATATCCTGGCATTGCTTTTGCAGTGAAGCCAGCACAAGAAGAGTTTGTTCCTGGGAAAACTGATGTGATATATGTAACCGAGGAAGAAGTACTATTCACTGAAGATCCACTGATCTTCAGTTGATAGTACTTCTTCCTCCTTTGCATATAAAGTTGGACGTAATGAAAAATTTTGTGAAGGCATTGGACAAAGAAAGCAATGATTTTAACTATTTGAAGGAAAAATTTCCAAAATTTAAGTTTTTTTTTTTTTTTATGTAAACGCCAAACACGAGAGGTATTAGAACCTATAGTACTTAGTACCGTGCTTGGGTTGGAGGTTAAGAAGACGAAAGAAGATATTTGTTGACATTGGACTTTAACTTCTGTAGACTGTAATTTTCAGGAAATACGTATGAAGGAAGGTTGTTCCAGAAAACGGCAGTTGAATGAATAAACGAGGAAGATGAAAAGTTGGTTCTGTGAGTTTGAAGTTGGACAGTAAATGGATGTTGGCTGGTGGCTGCACGTGTTCGGACTGTTTTGAAAGAGAGAGCAGGAATTATAGAAGCCAATTCAGAAGAACAGTGCCCATGGAAGTATCTGTAGAAGAGGCATGCAGCAGAAACAGTACGTCTATGAGACAGCGAGTGGATAGACTCTGTTAGAGATGAATCATTAATTAACCTAACTGCCCTCTTCTGAATGGAATCAAGAAGCCTGAGAGAGGTTGCGGGGCACCACCCCAGATGTGGGAACAATATTCCATGGTAGGGCGGATTTGCGATTTATACAGAGTGAGCAGCTGTTTCGAAGAAAAGTAACGCCGAGAGCTAAAGAGAAAACCAAGTTTTTTAGATGCAGAGGAAGCAATATTTGTAATGTGCTTGTGCCAAGAGAGATTAGAAGTCAGGGTAATCCCCAAAAGAGATATATCATTTTGCCTAGAAATCGGAGTGTCACCAAAGATAAGCATAGGAGCAGAAGAATCCTTTTTGAGAGATATAAGACAAGACTGAGTTTTAGAAGGGTTGAAATCAAATAAGTTTTCTTTGCCCCACTGGAGAATTACCTGAAGATCGGCATTTAAGGAATTGGTAGCAGATTTTTGAGAAGTTGAAGCTGATTGAACAGGGCAAGGTTTCTGAAAATGGAAAGTGGAATGCAATGTGCTATCATCAGCAAAACTATGGATAGGATTTCCAGTCAATGGAAGAAGGTCATTAATATACAAGAGGAAAAGAGTGGGGGAAAGAACTGAACCTTGGGGGACACCGGCATTAGTGGAGAAGTTAGAAGAGAGCCATCTACTATCACCTTAGTGAGCAATCACAGAGAAAACTGGATAACCAATTACAAAAAACACTTGGCAAACCATAAGATGGAAGCTTGTTTAGAAGACCTTTATGCCAAACACGATTGAAAGCCTTTGAGATGTCAAGAGCAACTACTTGTGTTTCACCGAACCTTTCCATTGAATTAGTCCATAAATGGGTAACATAAGCCGGAATATCACCAGTGGATTGGCACTGACGGAATTCATACTGGCGATCGTTGATCAGACGGAATGTTTTTCTAGGTAGTTTAAGAGTTGGCAGTTAATTGATTTCTCCATTATTTTAGAAAGAGTAGAAGTAATTGCAATGGGATGATAATTGGATGGGAGGGATTTGTCACCCTTTTTAGGAACTGGCTGGATATGAGCAAATTTCCAAACCGAAGGAAAAACACCTTTGGAATAAGAAAGTGAAAAAAGGCGGCAAAGAATAGGAGTAAGTTCAGGAGCACAGGTTTTGAGAACAAGTGGAGAAATACCATTGGGACCTGGAGCTTTCTTAGCATCAAGATTCGTCAAAATCCTTCTGACATCCTTTTGATGGAAGACCACATGAGGCATTGAATGGTCATGTTGGGCATGGTGGGAGGTGTTTTACCAAGATCATTAATACATGAGTTGGAAGAAAAATGGGATGCTATCAGTTCAGCTTTATCCTTGGCTGAAGTGACAACAGAACCATTTGGTTTGGACAGAGGTGGGAGCAGAGATGGGCAAAAGTTGCGGCCAATAGCTTTGGCAAGAGACCAGAATGCTCGGCTACCATTACGGCAAGAAGCAAGTTTTCTACTCTTAGCCTTTTCAAACTGTAGGCAGAAAATGAAACTGAAGAAATGGAAACAAGCCAATTAAGATATGCAACGTTCTTCTCTTGAACAGCCTTAGCACATTTATTGGAAAATCAAGGTTTAGATAAAGGACGAGATTTTAAAGCGGGGTGTGGGATAACGGATTCCATTCCTGCAAGAATAATTTCACTGAACACGATCTGAGCAAACGTTGACATCAGAAGTTTTGAAACAGTAATCCGACCAAGGAAAATAAGAAAAGAAGTCTCGCAGGTCATCCCATTTTGCATTCTTGTAATGCCAAACAACACGAGGTTGGGAATAGCCATGAGATAAAGGCTCCATTGGAGAAGAGACAATCACCAAGTTGTGATCCGAAGTGCCTAAAGGACCTCTCACTTTGACCGTGTACTTAGAAGGGTTGTTTGTGAGAAAAAGATCCAGCATGTTGGCTTTAGGATTGTCTGGTATTCTTGTAGGTAAATGAACAATCTGTGCTAGGTCATTAGTAATTGCAAAAGCCTCAGCATCTTGACTAGCTGGGTCGGTGTGACTAGAAAAATGGAAGCCAGCTGGAGTTGTGAACATTAAAATCACCAAGGAAAATTACCTCACTGTTAGGAAAGTTGGACTGGAGAAAGTCAAGTTGCAAAGAGAGGAAGTCAAAGAGCTCCAAGTGATTAGTGGAGTTGGGAGAACAGTAGAGGCAACAGATGAATTTGACACAATGAGGTAGAGAGATTTTAAGCCAGAGAAGATCAAAGAGAGGAGATTCCAAATTGCCAAGTCTCTGACATATCAGAACAGACATATGCATAAGTACCACCTTTGAGGTGAAAGGAATCATACAGCGAATAATTTGGGCATCTGAGATGAGAAGTAGTTGAATCAACCGATAACTGAGATTCTGTCAGAAAAAGTACATGGGGTTTGGCAGACTGCAAGTGGAAATGGACATCGTTGAGAATAGAATTGAGATCATGTATATTTGTGAAATGAATTAGGAAGTGTTTGGGAGGTTTAGATCTTTTCGCAGATAAGCTTGCTGTATTGGTTTGACAATTCATGGTGTATTCAGTGGTAAGAAAAAGTGGGTGGGACATGTTGTATGAAGTAATGAAATTTTTGGATATGGCCTACACATGGTAAGAATATACCCAGATCCTTGACATAACGTGGCCTCAACAAAGCCCCCCGCATACTCACTACTCGGACTCCCTCCAGTGACTATCTGGCAGAGCAGATGTAGCCAGATTATACACTAGCTGATCTGGAAACCTCCTAGAGAGTTACCAATATGTTCGGTCCGGTGTACTAACTAGCGGCCTGCCTGCGAACACCGTTTTAGAGCTGTACCCTTGAAATGTAAGGAATATTTGATCTCGCCACGATGTTCATCATAACCTCAAAAGTCATCAATCATACTGCATGATGGAAGGATGGGGAAGGGTTGACCAGAACTTAACTCTAGAGATTAAACATGGGTTCCACCACTTCAAGCCTCCAATAAGCAAAGTGGTGGTATTGCACCGGTTGATGAGAGTAATCTACCACCTAGTACTAGCCTGGTAACATAGAGGGGCGGCATTCCTCCATGTGGTGTGGGTGTCACACCTCAACCCCTACTTACGTTGGTTCACACTTGGGTGGTCACCCACCATGTACTTGTGCATGGAGGTTATACCCAGAATTACTAATAGTCCCACCATCGTGAAGGTGCAAGCAGAGGATTTGGCTGTCACAGACTGTCTGGACTTCGCCAAAATTGGGTCCACTTGACTTGAGTATCACCTGAATATCAGTTCCATCAGCGTTTTAGACTCCCAGGTAGCAAGTACAGTTTGTCTGGCATATCTGAGAGAACATCTGAGACAACCTCAAGTGTTTCAAAAGTCAAAGAAGGATCTTTGTTGGACCACAAATTAGAAAACTATTGCACCATAACAATTTCTAGGAAAAAACCTCATTCAATTAGCCATATGGCAATCTTTTAAATCGTTAGTTCACAGGCTTTTCAGGTAATTAAAAAAGAAGAAAAGAAAATTATAAACAACCGGTGATAGAACTATTGCATAATTATAAAAATTTAGGTTGTTGGATGTCTCTTAAAATGCAATTTTTATGTTCACCTTTGGATTATTTCCCCCAATAACTTCGTCCTCACACAAGTTATCGTTGGAAATAATTGGGTGGAAATGTCAGAGGAAGTGACAAACAAAGTGACTGATTCCACCAGGATATAGGTATAGTGCTGTCAAGATATCAGGGCAAGTGGGATTCATCTATGCTGAGTAACTGTTGTTGGTTTTTGCAAACAAAAGGTGATAGATACCACACATAAGATAAAAAAAAATTGATTTTATTGAATTTTTAGCCACTTTTATATTTTATTGCCTTAATATTAATGGGAGAATATGATGTTTTGTAATGAGTAAATCTTTATTCTCTTTTAAATAATGTTATTATTTCATATTACATAATAAGGATATTTAAACTTAAATATATTGCATAAAAATAAGATATAAAAAAACTGTGCTGCAACTTATTGCTTGTCATTTTCGTGATCAGTTTTCGTCGTGTATAAAATAATTTACTTCCACTAATCTAGCTTATTTTATACATCATACTGAAAAAAAAATAATATATATATATATTTTTTTATTTGTGTATTATTATTTATTTATTTATTCATTTGAGAACAAATAAATTATATCAGTAGAGACTTACACAAGAAAATTACTAGAATCCAGAATGCCTGGTGCCTAAATTCTCTGCTTCAGAAAATTACAGAAAATGTAATTACAGAAAATTAGTAGATTCAGTATAACTTATTTTGATATTTTTTTTCCTTTATACAGGACAAACTCTTTCATGATAGGAAAGTAATAAAAGATGAATCACCAGAGGCTTTGGTTTTATCACAACAGCAACTATCTCGCATATTGAATTTTAAGAAGGATAAAGAAGATGCTATTAACAAAATAAAATCAGAAATTGAAGAACAAATAAGCATCCGTGAAAAATCAAAAAATATGGTAAAGAATTGGAAGAATACTATAGCTGTAAGTGTAAAACTAACATTTTAAACCAAATATTTACATTTCATTTATAAATGAAGTTCTCCACAATTGAATAACAAAATCTCCTCTAAGCCTTTGTTATCGTATTTTATGTTTTTATCTTATTGTTTACTGAATGGTGATGCATACTTTTTCCAACATTTATAAATTTTCATAAAATTTACAAAACTGCTTTTTATAATATTATAAGAAGCCTTTTTGCTTATGAATTTGAATCAAGTCTCTGTTATACTTTTCAAATGTGCATATACGTACATTTTTACAAGCAAGACCTACCATATGCTGGCATCATGATCAATTTAATTATGTTTATATAATAATATTCAATAAATAAATCCACAGGTTAGCTTTAAAAGTTTATATGATGTACAGTTTGAATAGCATTAGCTGTCAGCCATGATTAGAAGAGAGAGAGAGAGAGAGAGAGAGAGAGAGAGAGAGAGAGAGAGAGAGAGAGGGGGGGGGGAATAGAAGCAGTGGTAGAGTTTCCCATGGTCATATTTTCAGAGCTATATTAATATGATTAATTGCATAGATTATATTTTTGCAATGCCACTATGATAGTGTTATTTTTTTAACTTGCAGCTTTGAATGTGATGTGCAGGAATGTTTCATAAAGTGAGAGATGTGCTATAATTGCTGTCATTGAAACATTGTTTTGCCACTGTGTTAGAACAGTCGCAAAGTATAAAGTATGCACATTGTTTTGTTGATATATCCTTAACAATTTTCTTAAATATTGTACTCTTTTTATATTTTTTCTATGGAAGTTATGTTCCCCAATTACATTTTTCGAGATAATACCTGTTTATAATACCCAAACAGTTGGGAAATTAACATCTTGATTAACATTAAATAAATTTATCATGTAGGTATTAAAAATTCAGAGATAATTTTTCAATAAAATATTTTATATGCTACTATACCTCAGGGGCACTCATAACACCAATTAAATACCATTGTGTTTAAACACTGCATAATTTTCTTGCAGTATAGATGATGAATACATTTTATTGCCAGTGTACAGTGTGAGATTTTAACAGTCCATAATTTTCACAAATTCTGCAAGGGTTAATCCCCAGTGTTGCTGTATTTATAACATTCCAATTTTTTATATTGTTATTTGTTTAAAAAAATAGAATGAAATTAATTCAGTGAAAGTCCATGCAGACTATAAAGAAAAATTTACTCAAATAATCATTAGTAACCCTTTTACGATTATGCATGTATATAAGAGTCTGTCCAAACAGTATCAGATTTCTCCTAATCATTTTGACAGGAATACAATCATTATCATATTTATCAGCGATATGAACTTGCACCATAGTTAACACAAACGTGCTCCTGCAGTACTGTAGCAGCACATGTTTGTACTTTATATATTTTATATAGGGTGTCTTTGAAATTGACATCAATATTTATTGAGGGAATGGTTCATTAAAATACAAGAAGAAACGTCTACACTCAGTTTGAAGTAGGGGCAATGAGTTTTGAGTTAAGACTGTTAAACAGATTAATGATGTCATTAAAGCTTTTAGTATTTTGCAAATATCATGAAGTGGGGTATGTAAATCAGATTGTTGCACAAAATGTTATGTAAATTGTCGTACTGTATATTTTTTATAAAATGTACGATGAAAATGTATGGCTACAGTGAATGGATTGTTGCTGTGGTACAGTAACTTCATTATGTGTATGGCGAGTTGGAGAACATTAACGTTTTAGCAGAATATGCAGACATTCACTTTGTGTGTGGTGTATGTGAAGGAAATACCACAGCTGCAGCCACCGAATACCAACATCATTTTCCAACATGGCAACACCCTAATTGGCATGTGTTTGTCAGTGTTCACCATAACTTGAGGGAACGGGGTACAGTGAAAGGGCATCATGGCTGAGGTTGGCTCTGATCATATTCTACACAAACAGAGGAAGAGGTTCTGGATATCATGACATTAGATCCTTCCACCAGCACACAAAGAGTTGCTGCAAGAAGAGGTCATCCTAAAACCTTCGTTTGGCACACATTGCATGAACACAGGCTGTATGCATACCACACCAGGGGCTCACATCTAGTGAGTATGGGCTTGGCACACCCAGGGTCTTGAGCTGGATAACATCATTCTTCTCTTTCTTGGTGATTCCCTTCTACTTTTGACTCTCTATCTCTCTCAGGGTAACTTGGGAATTTTTTTTTTGGCTGGTGCAGCATAAGCTTCAGGCTTCCTTGCACCATATAGCTAATAATAATATGCAGAGCATTCAGGCGTTGCAAGCAGGAGATTCAGTTGTGTGTGAGCAGCTTTGCTTATGGATACTTATCAGAAACAGTCCTAACTTTCTTGTCAATATCCTGTGGACACGTTAGTCCACATTAAGAGATCACCTTATTCATCACAAGTTCCCTTCCCACCTAAACACCGATCATTACTTACAGTTTTTGCAGAGGGCATTGCCAACACTTCTGGAAGATGTTCCTTTAAGTGTTCATGCTAATATGTGGTTTCAGCATGATGGAACACCTCCACATTTTGGACAACAGGTAAGAACATTCTTAAATGATCGTTACCGGAGCCACCAGATTGGTCATGGAGGTTCCATTTCTTGGCCACCATGCTTTTCTGATCTTAACTGATTGGATTTTTATGTGTGGGGTCACATAAAACAAATTGTTCATGCCACAGAGGTTAACAACTGAGATTATTTGTTGAATTGCATCCACAAAGCTGCCGCTGCTATTAATAACAACAAAACATGGTGCTACTTGCATATGTATGGGATTCCTTCTCATACCATGCTGAAGCCTATTTCCTGTCACATGGCACTTATTTCAAACATCTTTTGTGATATTTCTTTTGATCATGCTTCAGTTTGATCGCAGTACTAATACAATTCATTTATTCCTGCTGTACTGCAGGAGTAAATGAATTTATGAATGGATTTATTGATAACCATGTATGGTACAAGTAACATTATTCAGATAAAAAAAAAAAATTCAGATACTTAGTAATAATCAAAATTTCTAATTAAAACTTTCTAATTGAAGTAAGTAAACCTTTCTAATTAAAGTAAGCTTTTTCATAATGATTGCTTTCATAAATGTATTATTATATGCAAAATGCTAGAAGCAGAAATGATGTCACTAAACTGTTTAATGTTCTAACTCAAAACCTGTGGCTCCTATTTCAAAATGAGTGTAGACTCTTGTATTTTAATGGCCCTTTCTCTCAATAAATATTGATGCGATTTCAAGGGCATCCTATAATTTTGTTATACTCCAAGATGGCTAGAAGTGTGCAGAGCAGTTTACAAGATAAAAAGCACAAGAACATTACCATATTTATCACAAGAACATTGCCTTAGTTACATGGGTTTAAACCATGGCCAACCGAAATGCATACATTGTGCTTCTCACTAATACTGTACATATATTTAATTACTCAGCCACATAGCAATTTGTAGTCCTGTTATGCTTTTGAACTATGAGATCAAAGCTACTGAGGCCTATAGAATCACAATAAAATCTAACTAAAAGTTAAACACGTGTTTAAACATGTCTCATCCTTAGCTCCACTCGATAAGCTGTTTAGCTGCTTCTGCAATCCGTTCTTGTTAAAAAGATGATAACGAAGACATGTTGTATATCAAAATCTTTCAGTTTGTTGAACAGTATGTTTATTGAAAACAACCATACAGAGAAATAGGATGGGACAGTAAATCAGAATGTCTTATAATGGGGGAGTTTAACTTTCCAGATATTGACTGGAACTTGTGGGTTGGTCACTCACACACAAGCAAGACTTTTGTGGATTTATTGGATGACTGTTTTCTACAGCAGTATTTTAGAGAGGCAACAAGAGAGACAATACTCTTGATCTGATTATCAGCATTGATTCTTTATGCATCAAGAATCTACAGATAAAAGAACCACTAGGTGGCAGTGATCACAGTGTATTGATGTGGGATTTATTTAAAGATGTAACTACTATTAAGGGTAAGAGGAAGGATTTTAGCTTTCATAAAGGAGACTACAGTGTCCTTTATTTGAAACTGTCTGAGACATTTACAGGTCCCAGTTTTGAATTCTATGCAGTGGGATGAACTAATGTTGTTACCAATAACAAATTCTAGATGGGAAGCATTCAATCTTGGAAGCTACTAGGCTTTTCATACCTACTAAGAAATACAGTTCAAGGCTCAAGCCTAAATGGATGGCAGATGAACTATTGAGACATGTGGCAGAGAAGAAAAATAAAGTGCATGGGATTTGTATAATTAATGAAGTGATACTGAAGCAAAAGGTACATATAAACTAGTCTGCAATCAAGTCACAAAGGAGGTTCGACAAGGCAAGACAGATTATAAGAAGACTCTGCAAGGACTTCTTTACTTATAATAACAGTAGAAAGGAGGGGCTAAATCACATTGTTCCACTTGATATTGATGGTTTAATTGTTGATAATCCTGCTCAGTTTGTTGACAGGAAGAATAGGTATTTTGCATCTACATTCACACACGAGGAATTCTTTTTGTGATAACTGAGAGGAAAGTTAAAGAGAACTTGTCGAAGTTAAACATGAGAAAGGCACCTGGGGTGGATGGGATCTACCCATTATATTAAGGGAGGCAGTAAAGGAGGTAAGCAAACACTTAGTCGTAATTATGAGAGCATGTTTGGATTCAGGGGAGGTCCTTGTGTAGTGGAGATCTGTGAATGTATTCCAATTCATAAAGAGGAATCAAAGGGTGACATGAGTAATTAAAGAGTAATTATTATGATACAGGGACAAAGGAACTGGATGCAAAAAATAATTTTATATCATATAATTGGATTTCAGGAAAGCTTTTGATACTGTTGCACATAAAAGACTGCTGTACAAATTGAAGTAGTGTGGCATTAAAGAAAAGTTACTGCTATGGATAAAGGGATGGTTGAGTGAGAGAAGACAGAGGGTAGTTATCAATGGACACTGCTCTTTGTGAACTAATGTCATTAGTGGAATCCCACAGGGCTCGGCCTCTCGTTGTTTTCTGGATTTATTAATGATATTGATGAGGATATATCAGGCTTAATGTCTAAGTTTGCAGATAATACAAAGGTTGGCAGGGTGATTAATGACAGTAATAAAGGTATGATGCTGCAACAAGTCCTAGAAAAATTAGGCAGATGAACTGAAAAATGGCAATTGAAGTATGCCATTCACAAATGCAATCTACTGCATATTATTATTATTAGCTTTATGGTGCAAGGAAGCCTGAGGCTTATGCTGCATCAGCCAAAAAAAAAAATTCCCGAGTTATCCTGAGTGAGAGAGAGAGAGAGAGAGAGAACAAGAGTCAGAAGTAGAAAGGAATCACCAAGAAAGAGAAGAATGATGATATCCAGCTCAGGGTTTTTCAAGCCCATACTCACTAGATGTGAGCCCCCTGGGGTAGTTGAGGGTTTAGTGTCAGACAACGATAACTACAAAATTATTTTGTAGTGGATGTTTTTGTAATTAACCAAGAAAAAGTCATTTGACATTTTCTTGGTTTACCGAAATGTTCTTATAGCCCAAGCTAACTAACTACTAGAGAAATACATTTCTGTGACATGATATGCATTGTTATTTGTATAAAGTAAAACTAAAGTTGTCTCAAAACAAATTTTGTAGTTAATGTCTGACACTAAGCCCTCGATATGGGTAGTAGTAATCGCAGAGTAATGTATCAACTGTATGGCACTATATGCAGGGTAGTGAAAAAGGAAAGGGATCTGGGGGTAATTTGGCAGTCTGCTATGAAGTTCTCTGAGCAGTTCAGACAGGCTGCCGGGACAGCTCATGGGATTTTGTTAATGATATACTACAATTTTTCTAACAGGAATAAGGAGGCGATTATTCCATTGTATAATGCAGTGGTCAGGCCAAATCTTGAGTACTGCATACAGGTGTGGAGGTCTCATTTTAGGAAGGATGCAGAGCTGCTGGAATGAGTACAGAGAAGGGCAATGAGATTGGTGAGGAGAACAAAGGAGTACTCTTACCAAGAATGCTTCAGCTCTGAAGATTACAGCATTTGGAGACTAGGCATCTGCAAGGTGAGCTGATTGAGGTATTTAAGGCTTTGAAATGATTGAACAAGCCCAATGCTGATGGCATTCTTCATCTTGCTCAGACTACACACATGAGGGGGCATAAATTAAAACTGAGGAAGGATGGTTGCAGATAGATGTGCAGAGGTTTGCCTTCAGCCAATGGGTAATTAATTGCTGCAACAAGCTTCTATCTATTGTTGTGGAAGTGGATAGTTTGAATAAATTCAAGGAAGAACTAGACAAACCCCTGGAGGAGATGGATAGGAAATTTGGAATTTTTTATTATTATATTTTTTTATTTTTTTGGCTGATGCTTTATAAGCTTGCTTTCTTGCATCATTTGCCACTATTTACACTAAAACACTAATACCAATATTAAATACTAAAATTGTTTAATACATAAGCTAAAAAGAGAGAAAAAAGCCTTAGTGCAAGTGTACACATTGTATCACTGAGGTGATTTGTATGCTGATACAATCCAGTGAAGTGATACAACTTCAAATATTTAATACACTCATAGTGGAAGCTGTATTACTTTATGAATAAATTTAGTAAATTCTGGATTCAGTTTGTTAGCCAGCTGACTTTCTATTTTGAATTTCCAACACCAAACATGTTTCCTTATAGCATTTGAAAGTCTGCTGTCTAGAAACAGAATTCATAGGTAGCAAGTTGCCCAACTAGGATATTGGAAGCATTAAGTATAATATCATTTAACTTTAATTTAAATATAATCATATATTTAATTTAATTTAATCATATTATATTTAATTTAATTTAATTTAATCATATTATATTGAGAGAACCAAGTAATTTCCTGTAAAATAAAACCCTTGGCCTTTAGGCTGTAAAGGTCAAATTGCTAAATATTGTATTTGTTATATTTATATATAAAAAAAAAAAAAAAAAAAAATATATATATATATATATACACACCAATGAGCCAAAACATTATGACCAGCAACTCGTTATTCAAATCGAAGCAACTGCAGGTGAACTACGCCGCGTGCACGGGTTAGGACATGGTATAAAAAACACCTGATACTAAGCACCATTAATCTGTGTCAGACTTAAGCGAGTTTAACAAAGGCCAAATTGTAATAGCCAGATGACTGGGTCAGAGCATATCCAAAATGGCACGGCTGTTGGGATGCTCATGGTCAGCCATGGTTAGTATCTACCGAAAGTGGTCTGAGGAGGAGAAACCCACAAACCGCGGGCGAGGTGTTGGATGACCTCGGTTCATCGATGCTCGAGGTGAGCGAAGGCTCTCCCGAATGGTATGTGGCAACAGAAGGGCGACTGTGGTGCAACTAGCCAGAAATTGGAATGCTGGTGATGGGAGTAATGTGTCACAACACACAGCACATTGAACCCTGCTGAAAATGGGGCTGCATAGCCACAGGCCGCTCCGAGTTATAGCGCCTACAATGGGCATGTGAGCATCGAAACTGGACCTTGAGTGATTGGAAGAAGGTCGTCTGGTCTGATGAATCATGTTTTCTGTTGAACCATGTGGACAGCCAGGTACGTGTGCATCGTTTACCTGGGGAAGTGATGGTGCCTGGATGCACCATGTGATGAAAACAAGCCAGTGGTGGCAGTGTCATGCTTTGGGCAATGTTCTGCTGGGATACGCTGGGTCCAGTCATCCATGTGCCAGGCACTCTGATGTCTACCACCTACCTAAAGATCATTGACCAGGTACACCCTTTCGTGACAGCTGTCTTCTCTCTGGCGGTGCTGTCTTTCAGCAGGATAATGTGCCATGCCACACTGCCCGGATTGTTCGAGACTGGTTTGCGGAACACGAGGAAGACTTCCAGGTATTGCCCTGGCCTCCAAATTCCCTAGACATCAGTCCCATCGAGCATCTGTGGTTTGTGTTGGAACAACAACTCCAATCTGCAGTGTCAGGAGTTAAAAGGATCTGCTGGTTACGTGTTGGTACCAGATACCACAAGCACATTTAGAAATCTTGTAGCGTCCACGCCTTACCCAGTACGAGCTGTTATGGCTCATCAGTGTATATATATAAAATATACATGTATGTATAAAATGTATATATATATAAAATATATTACATTATTTTTTAAACTGAATACCAAGGGAATTATACAACTAATGAAATTTAATAAGAATTTGGAATATAAGTATTAGGGGAAAAAATATGCCTATGAGGCCATAGGGCCAAGTATTTTGGTAACCTAAGTTGGACTTCATTGTTGTACCCTATAAATAAACACAAATTTAAAATAAAATAATAAAATATGATGGGACTGATGTCTAGGGGATGTAGCAAATTATTGATTAATGGATACATTGAATGGAACATTAACTAAGGCTAGCTCTACTTGGTACATCCTATCAATAATTGGCTGAGGCTGTCTGTTTTTGTTTGCCATTTGCCAGTTTGTCTAGGTTAAAATATACTAAGAATATAATTTCAATATAATTTCAGTATTCTAATATAATAATTCAATATATGTTAAATTTTTTTCTGTTTTTCTATTATTTCACTTATATAAAATATATATATATATTAAAAATCTGATAAATAATGTGTGTGTGCATATGCACACACACATTATTTATCAGGTTTTTCTATGTATATATGTGGCTTCTGTTATTGGGTATATCTGCTTGCCTATCTTGCAACAGACCTTCAATACTCGGTAGTATTACTTACATATACAGCAATATCTCATATTGCACTGATAATTGGTACCAAAACTGTCTCATGTTATGTGAAACCATGCTGATTGAGGTATAATTATAATGGGTTTTAATTGAATGCGTACCAGAGGAACAGTCTATAAAAAATTATAATAATAAATCTATAAACAGTTTTCACTTGATAGCTAATTAAAAGGATTTGAAATAAAAAATATTGCAAAACATTTTATGAGAGATGAGAAAAAGCTTTATTGTTTATTTAGGTATTTCAATAATGAAGGCTAATGAAGTTATGAAGTTGTCTCTTTTTCTCAGCATACAAGTGTTTGTAGCATTGAATCCCATCTTGTAAAATTTGCCGTATCTTGATGCTACGTTTATTTGGATCTCCATTCATAGTTTCCTCGCAGGCCATGTCAAACTTCTGAAAAATTTTCTCCAATTCTGCTATTAAATTCTTTTGGTGCCATTTAGTGTTATCCACTTTAGAATTGTTTTCCTCTTCATATGCAGTTTGCTTATCAATTTCAAGGAGAGTTGCATCATCTAAGTTATTTGCATATGAGTCAGTGCAGTCACATACATTGGCAGTCTCCAAACTTTTGAATCCCAAGTCTTTTCCAATCTTCACAATGTCTTAAGCAGTTGTCTGAACTTGCTATTCAAAACCAATGAAATCATTTGCCAAATGGGGCAAAACATGCTGCCAAACAGAACGAATGTTGTTGGCAGTGATTTCTAGCCAAGATGCAGATATATTTTCGATCGCATTTAAAGGATAAAAAAAATAAATTGCGAAGTGAAAAGTTTGAAAGCTATCATATCATCTTGTCAGGATGGAATTAAGAATACTGAAAACTTGGCACATGTGTGTGTGAGACGATAGAGTTGGCACCGGAGCATATATGTACACATACCTATGCAGCATATATGTACACATACTTAGGCTACGACAACACAGCATATATGTAGAGTACGTCCAGGTTATTGAATGAGTTTTAATATGTACAGTAAATTTTTGACTTAAACTTAATTGAAAACCATGTTATAGTGAAACCGTGCTAAGCGAGGTATTGCTGTACTCATTTTGTGTACATGTTGTGTGTTGTGGTCACAGGCAAAATGGTATAGTAGTTTAGCTGACAAGAGGCAAAATTAGTAGTAGTAATGGCAAATGATGCAAGAAAGTAAACTTATATAGCTTATTATAACAAAAAAAAAAAAAAACTCTAAACTCATCCATACCCTCCAAGAATTTGTCTAGTTTTCCTTGAATTTATTCAACCCATTCACTTCCACAACAATAGCTGGAAGCATGTTCCAATAATCAACCACCTGCTGTCAGAAGGCAAACTGCTGCACATCTATTCTTGAATTTGAATCTATATCCCCTTATGTGTGTAGTCTCAGCAAGTGGAAGAATGCCATCAACATTTAGCCTTCTCAATCCATTTCAGGTTTTAAACACTTAAACCAGATCTCCCTGCAGGTGCATAGTCTCAAGATGCTGCAGTTGCAGAACTGAAGTCTTTTTAGGTAAGAGCACCCCTTTTTCCCTTTACCAGTCTGGTTGCCCTTTTCAGCACCTGCTACAGCAGATCTACATCCTTCCTAATGTGAGGCCTCCAGACCTGTATACAGTACTCAAGATGTGGCCTAACCATGGCCTTGTACAAAGGGATAATTACCTCCTTATCCCTGCTAGCAAAGTTTCTGTATATCATTAACAAAACCCCCATGAGCTGTCTTGGCAGCATGTCTGCACAGCTCAGAGAATTTCATGTCTGACTGCACAATTACCCACAGGTCTTTTTTCATTCTCCACTACCCTGAGTGTAGTACCACACAGTCGATAAGTTACTCTGAGATTACTTCTACCCATACGAAGTACCTTGCATTTGTCAATGTTAAACTTCAATTTCCATTTTTCAGCCTATCGACCCAAATTTCGTAGATCTTGTTGCAGTAGCTCACCCTGATGACTGTCGTTAACTATCCTGCCATCCTATGTATAATCTGCAAACTTAGACATCAAGTCTGATATCATCATTATCATTGATGATGAAGGTATATCATATAAACAACAATGGGCCCAGCACGTGACCCTGGGGAACTCCATAATATTAGTCTGAGAAAAGCAGTGCCCCTTGATAACCACTCTGTCTTCCACTTAACCATCACTTTATCCATAGCAGTAACTTGCCCTTCATGCCACATTACTCCAGTTTGTACAGCAGTTTTTTATGCTCAACAGTATCAAAAGCCTTCCTGAAATTGAAGTATACCATGTCAAAATTATTTTTTGCATCCAGTTTCTTGGTCACTGCATCATAGTAACCTATCAGATTGGTTAGACAGGACCTCCCCTTAACAAATCCATTCTGTGATTGTAGTATAATTGCATACATGTCCTTCTTTAACCAGTGATACATTATTTTCCCTGGAACAGATATTAAGCTAACAGGTCTGTATTTACTCATGTTGCCTTTTTATCACCCTTTATAAATTGGGGATTCATTTGCACATCTCCAGTCCATAGGGACTTCCCCTGAATCCAAGGGTGCTCTCATAATTATGGTGAAGGGTTTGCTTACTGCCTTTCCTGCCTCCCTTAATATATAATTGGATACATTCCATCCACCACAAGTGCCTTTTTTATGTCTGTCTTCAATAATTTATCATTCACTTTCCTTTCAGTTATCACAAAGTTATTTAGTTCCTTGTTAGTTTGAAAAACATCTGGCATCCCCTTCCCTAAAGAATTCCTCATATGTGAATGTAGATGCAAAATATCCATTCAATTTGTCTGCAACCTGAGCAGGGTCATCAAATTAACCAATGGCCCAATGTGATTTAACCCTTTCTTCTATTGTTAATATAACCATAGAAGTCTTTGCATTCTTTGCCAGAGATTCTCATAATCTGCCTTCACTTGCTTAACCTTCTTTGCGATTTGATTACTAACTTATTTATATTAATAAGTTGCATTGATATAAATTATTTATATCAATATTATTTATATCATAGATATTATTTATATGCATCCCATGCACTTTTCTTCTCTGCTGCATGTCTCAATAGTTCATCTGACATCCATTTACATCTATGCCTTGAACAGTATATCTTAATTGGTATGAAAAGCATAGTAGTTTCTTTGTTTACTTCCCTGAATACTTCCAATTTAGAATTTGCTCTTGGTAACATCATCAGTTGGTTCCACTACAGATTATTTAAAAACTGTCTGAGACCCATGTAGTCATCCTTATAAAAACGAAAACTTTTTCCTTTACTATTGACATTAGGTATGTCTTTAATTAAATTCTGCATTAGTACACTGATTGCTACAATTCATTGGGTGTTTACCTGCAAATTCTTAATGCATGAAGAATCACTGCTGATAACCTGTTCAAAAGTATTGCTTTATGTTGTTGCCTCTCTAACATGCTGGTGTGGAAAACAGTCATCCAAGAAATCCACAAAATATTCTTGTTTATACTCCGGCACAACTACCAAGTCAGTAGAGTTTACAATAAATCATCAATACAAACGTTAATTGTATTTAGCAGTCACGGGCTTGAACCCTAGGTCACTCAAAGAGCACGTGCTACTGCACTCTCACTCCTGACCATTTGGCTTCGTCAGGCCATAGCCTTGCTAATTTGTGATTAGCAAGGCTTTTGTGGATGTGAATCTGTGGATCTTCCATTGCATTGCAAGGGAAGGTCCATAGAAAGCCCAACAGAAATGGTAGATGAGCTAAACAGATACTTATTGATATTTACAGTTGAAAGCAAGCTTGAAACTCTAAGGAATATTAGGAATCAGACTGTACTAAAATAAGTGATATAATGATCTGTTTGTTAGCATTTGTTAGAAAAGGTATTGAGATTAAAGGAAGACAAGGTTCCAATAGAAGATGATATATAATAATAATAATAAAGACGAAGATACAAGAAACCCGGCGAAATACAGACCAATCACCTGCCTCCAAACGATGTACAAGATCCTGACCAGCTGCATAACCAAGAAGATATCAGACCACTTAGAGAGTCAGAACATAATGGCCAAACAGCAGAAAGGATGCAAGCAGAAGAGCAAAGGATGCAGGGAGCAATTAGCCATAGATGCTGCAGTTATGGAGCAAGCCTACAAGAAGCACCGCAACCTATACACAGCCTACATCGATTACCACAAGGCCTTCGATTCCATACCTCATAGCTGGCTAATAGAGACACTGAAGATCAACAAGGTCAATCCGATAGTGACAAACTTCTTAGAAGCAACAATGCTGAAATGGAGTACCACCATTAAAGTCGAGAACATCACAACCAGGCCAATCACCATTAGAAGAGGAATCTTTCAGGGAGATGCTCTGAGCCCACTGTGGTTCTGTGTAGCACTCAACCCACTATCCACCATGTTTAACAGCAGCAAGTATGGATATAACCTCAAAGAAGGAAGAAAGAAAGAACCTGTACACCCTCACCACCTGATGTACATGGATGACATCAAGCTCTATGCAGCAACCAAGAAGCAACTACTGCGGATCACTGAAGAATTCAGTAAGGACACCAGGATGGAATTTGGTCTAGACAAATGCAAGACCCACACACTGCACCAGGGAAAATTAGTTGGCCGAAACTACTAACTGCTGACTGGTAAAGAGATTGAAGCTATGATAGAAGGAGAGACCTACAAATACCTAGGGATGATGCAGGCTCAGCAGTTAGAGCACAAGGAAATCAAGAAGTGCCTGACCGAAAAATATCATCAGAGACTCAGAAGCCTGCTGAAAGCAAAATTGAATGTAGGGAACACAGTTAAAGCCATAAACACCTATGCAGCTCCAGTACTAACATACACCTTCGGGGTCGTAGATTGGACTAACACTGAGCTAGAAGAGATCATGCAAAAGACAAGGACAATGATGACCAAGAGCCGCCAACACCACCCAAAGTCAGCAGTGGAGAGACTAACAATGGCTCGGAAAGAGGGAGGAAGGGGCCTGATAGAGCAACAGAAAACATCGATAGTTAACCTGAAGGTTTACTTCGAGAACAACACAGCACCACTCCATCAGGCCATAAGGAAGATAGATAAGTGGTATACCCCACTCAACCTAAGCGAGGCACCCCCTCCCACCCATCGATAACATTGCTTCCAATGCATGGCTCACAAGTGGGACACTCTTCTCTGAGACTGAAGAATTCATGCTGGCCATCCAAGGCCAGATAATCAACACCAGAAACTATAGAACAAATACATCGCAAAGGAGCCCTGAATGTCAGATGACACATGTGGATGATGCCACCTGGCCTCAGGAACGATCCAACACATCACAGTGGGGTGCAAGGTGATCACTCAGACTGAGTACATTCATAGACATGACCAGGTAGCCAGGATAATACATCAGAAGCTAGCGAGGAAATACTGTTGATCAAAGAAAGTGTACCATACTACAAGTATGAACCCCAGGCAGTACTAGAGACTCGAACCCACAAGCTGTACTGGCACCACACCATAATAATGGATAAGCCCATTCTGTACAACAGACCAGACATAACCCTTGTGGACAAAATGGAAAAGGCTACCTACCTGATTGACATAGCGGTGCCCAACACTTGCAATGTCCAGAAAACCCATGAGGAAAAAATTAGGAAGTACATGAACCTGAGACATGAGGTCAAGGAGATGTCGCATATGCAAGAAGTATCGACCATCCCGATCATCGTGTCAACTACTGGTATGGTGCCAAAGACTCTACATAGCAGCCTAGTAGTAATAGGTCTCCCAGGGAACACCTACAAAGAACTCCAGAAAGTTGCAATCCCGAACACCTGTAGAATAGTCAGAGATTTCCTCGACCAACAGTAACACCAGATATTACATCCACCCTGTGTACTTGGTAGCAGTACCCGTCACGGAGTGGAATCCCCCAATCAGAGAGAAATAATATATAAGAGAGAGCAACAATAATAATTTCTGTCTAGCACTTAACTCGCTATCCACCATGCTCAACAGTCGCAAGTATGGATATAACCTCAATGAAGGAAGGAAGAACCTGTGCACCCTCACCCACCTGATGTACATGGATGACATCAAGCTCTACGCGGGAACCCAGAAGCAACTCCAGCAACTACTCTAGATCACTGAAGAATCAGCAATGATGTTAGGATGCAATTTGGTCTAGACAAATGCAAGACCCATGGATTGAACCAGTAAAAATTAGTCAACCAAAACTACCAGCTGCTGTCTGGTAAAGATCGAAGCTATGACAGAAGGAGAGACCTACAAATACCTAGGGATGATGCAGGCTTAGCAGTTACAGTACAAAGAAATTAAGGCCTGCCTGACCGAAAAATACCATCAGAGACTCAGAAGCCTGCTTCAAGCAAAGCTGAATGGAGGGAACACGGTTAAAGCCATAAACACCTGTGCAGTTCCAGTGCTAATATACTCCTTCAGGGTCATAGATTGGACTAAACGCCGAGCTGGAGGATATCAAGAGAAAGACAAGGACAATGATGGCCAAGAGCCTCCAACACTACCCAAAATCTGCCACGGAGAGACTGACAATTGCCAGGAAAGGAGGAGGAAGAGGCCTGATAGACCTCATTGAGCAACAGAAGACAGCGATTGCTAACCTGAAGGATTACTTCCAGCAGCACCATAAGGAAGATAGACAAGCGGTATACCCCACTCAACCTATGCAAGGAGTCCCTTCCCAACCAGGTGGCACAAAAGAAGCTAGAAAGATGGGCAGAGAAGACACTCCATGGCAGACTACAATGATCTCCATCAAGATCACATAGATAAAATTGCTTCCAATGCATGGCTCACTACCGGGATGCTCTTCCCCGAGACTGAAGGATTCGGGCTCGCTATCCAAGACCAGGTAATCAACACAAAGAACTATAGAAAATACATCGCCAAGGAGCCTGGAGTGTCCAATGACAAATGTCGACGATGCTACCTGGCCTCAGAAACGATCCAACACATCATCACGGGATGCAAAGTGATCATGCAGACTTAGTACACTCAATGACATGACCAGGTAGCCAGGATAATACATCAGAAGCTAGCAAGGAAATACTAGTTGATTGAAGAAAGTGTACCATACTACAAGTACGAATCCCCAGGCAGTACTAGAGACCCCAACCCACAAGCTGTACTGGGACCGCGCCATAATAACGGATAGGACAATCCTGCATAACAGACCGGACATAAGCCTTGTGGACAAGAAGGAAAAGGCTACCTATCTGATTGACATAGCAGTACCCAACACTGGCAACCTGCAGAAAACACATGGGGAAAAAATCAGGAAGTATACAAACCTAAGACAAGAGGTCAAAGAGATGTGGCATATGCAACAAGTAACGACGATCCTGATCATCATGTCAACCACAGGTATGGTGCCAAAGACCCTTCATAACAGCCTATCAGCAATAGGTCTCCCAGCAAACACCTATAAGGAACTCCAGAAAGTTGCACTCCTGAACACCTGTAGGATAGTCAGAGTTCCTCGACCAACAGTAACACCAGACATAACAACAACCACCCTGTGTACTTGGTAGCAATACCCATCATGAGGTGTAACCCCCAATCAGGGAGAAATAATATAAGAGCAATAATAATAATATATTCAGTTGTAATTAAAAAGGCTGTATATGAACGATAAAACCATTGGGAATGCTAATGAGAGCATTATTGGACTCTGAGAAAATTCCCTTGGACTGGAGAAGTGTTAATACCTCTCCAGTTTACAAAGGTGGTGCCCAAGAGTAGATAGGTAGATATAGGCTAGCAAGTTTGACTTCTGTGATAGGGAAGAGCATAGATTCTGTGGTTAAGATGAAATTCAGGATCATCTCAACAAGAATGGTATCTTGAATAGATCTCAGCATGCGTCTGTTAAGAGGCAATCATTCCTGAAGGTACTCCAGGTATTCCTCCAACATTCCTGAAGGTGTATCAGGGTTAATGTTTAAGTTTGAAGACTGTACAAAGGTTGGCAGGGTTGTTAATGATAGCACACTACTGCAGTAGGATCTGGAAAAGTTGAGCAGATGTGCTGAGAGGTGGCAACTGAAGTTTAACATTGACAAATGTAAAGTATTGCTGGAACAGATTTCTATCTGTTGTTGTGGAAGTTGATAGCTTAAATAAATTTAAGGCTGAACTAGACAAACATTTGGAGTGACTGGATGGGTGAAATGGGAAGGTTTTTTTTAGCTGATGCTCTATAAGCTTGCTTTCTTGCATCAATGCCTCAACTAATGCTGATGCTAATGCTAAATCGGAATGTCTTATAATGGTCAATTCTAACTTTCCAAATATTGACTGGACTTTGTGAGTTTGTCACTTACACATTAGCAAGACTTTTCTGGATTTATTGGATGATTGTATTCTGCACCAGCATGTTAGAGATGCAACAAGAGAAGCAGTACTCTTGCTCTGATTATCAAAGCGACTCTTTGTGCATTGAGAATCTGTAGATAAAAGACCCTCTAGGTGGCAGTGATCACAGTGCATTGATGTGGGATTTACTTAGAGATGCAAATATTGTCAAGGACAAAATGTAAAGGTGACTACAGTGGTCTCAGACAATTCAAAATTCAATCAAAAATTTAAATTCAGATTTAAATTCAATCAAGTCACAAAGGAGGTTAGGTAAGATAAGGCAGATTACAAGAAGTATCTGTCAAAGAATGCATAGACTTTACTTATGTAAACACTAGAAGAAAGGGGATGAATCTCATTGGCAAACTAGGTATGAATGGTTTAACTGTCAACTGTCCTGTTCAGGTTGACAAACTGAATAGGTATTTTGTATCTACATTCATACATGAGGAATGTTTTAGGGATGGGGATGTGTTATCAAATTCTGGTTTAAAAATTCTAAACCGATCTCATTGGATACTATAGCACAATAACAAAGGAACTGGATGCAAAAAATAGTTTTGATATCATATATTTGGATTTCAGGAAAGCTTTTAATACTGTTGAACACAAAAAACTACTGTATAAATTGGAGCAGTGTGGCATTAAGGGCAGGTTATTGCTATAAATAATGGTAGTTAATGCTAAATAATGGAAGCCATTGGTTAAAGAAGCAATGCAGGATCATCTAAATAAGACTGCAGTTATAGTTCAGACACAGAATGGGTTTGTTAGGGGAAATCCTCTCTGACAAATTTGACTGGATACTATGATATGGTCACAAAGGAACTAGATGCAAAATGTAATTTTGATATCATAAACAGTCAGTCCTCATATAATACGTGTTTACCCTACATGAATTCGATCATACATGATTTATAAATAGGGGAACGATATCGTATATAACATGAACCGAATTTGCTTATGCACGATTCACCTTTGTGTTTACAAGAAATGGCAGTCGAACGCAGAATCACCCCTAACTAAACGCAACACGATAGAAATGAAGAGAAGATTCTGAAAATGTATTTATGTTTTTTATATCGGTGAAGGGGAAACACATTTCACCATAATAACATAAAAACCACACAATTCCAGCTATCGGCATTATCGCAAATGCAATTAGATCGAGTTTACTACCAGTTTATAACAGATTCCACTATCAGGAACGCAACTGGAAATTGCTTTTATTGTTTTATGGTAGTAACCCCCAGAAATGTGCTTTAGTAAAATGCAAGCTAGTGAGGTGTTCATAGTGTGTCTCTGCCTTTACAGTGTTGTTTATTCAGTTGCTACACGTGCACAGCTTTGTTTATGTGTATCAAGCATGCCTCCTCATTTTGTAATTGTGCTTAATTCCCTAAAAATGAGTAAAATACTTAAAAGGTGTGAAAAGGAAGCATTCTGGTGAAGACACTACAGATTCAGAGAGAAAAAGAAAAGCAATATTGATAAACAGAGGCGGATGGGTCAAAAATTCTTACCCGGGAAAATGTGTAGTGGCCTCATATTAGCGTTTATGGCCAAAATCACACGGGCCTCCAGCTTATGGCCAGTTGGCCTCTGTCGATAGAGAAAAAATATGAAATCGTGAAACGCTTTGAGCGAAATGAAAGACCATGTGATATTGCACGTGCCCATGGCCCTAAATGAGGCAACACCAAGAATTACACATACGAGAATGCAGAGAAAATAAAAATAACTTTCATAGCAGGAACAACTCAAAGTGTAATTAAAATCCATTAGATTAAGGCACAAAGAATTGGAAGAGATTATCGTAATAAAATACTTATGTATTTTATTATGATCATTTATTGTGTTTGGTAATGTTTTGGTTACAAATGTGTGTTCAATCTTGGGTGGTCGTCACCTAACCCTATTTTTCCCATAGGGCCTGTTGTTTATATTGCACGATTTTGCATTGCACGAGAGTTTCTAGGAACACAACTATCGTGCTATACGAGGACTGACTGTACTTGGATTTTAGGAAAACTTTTGATACTGTTACACATCAAAGACTACTGTACAAATTAGAGTAGTATGGCATTAAGGACAAATTGCTGCAATGGATAAAAGAATGGTTGAGTGGGAGAAGACAGAGAGTGGTAATCAATGGACATTGCTCTTCATGGACTAATGTTATTAATGGAGTCCCCCAAGGTCTGATGTTGGGCCCACTGTTGTTTTCTGTATTTATCAATGATATTGATGAAGGTATATCAGGGTTAATCTCTAAGTTTGCAGACTATATAAAGGTTGGCAGGGTTGTTCATGACAGTAATGATAGTACACTACAGCAACAGGATCTGGAAAAGTTGAGCAAATGCACTGAGAGGTGGCAACTGAAGTTTAACATTGACAAATGTAAAGTACTGCATATGGGTAGCAGGAACCCCACAGTTACATACCAACTGGGTGGTACTACGCTCAGGGTTGTGGAGAATGAAAAGTACCTGGGGTAATTGTGCAGGCAGATACGAAGTTCTCTGAGCAGTGCAGATGGGCTACAAGAGTAGCTCATGGTGTCTTGTCAATGATATACAGGAATTTTTCTAACAGGGATAAGGAGGTGATTCTCCCCTTGTATAAGGCAATGGTCAGGCCACACCTTGAGTACTGCATACAGGTCAGGAGTCCTCATTTTTGGAAGTTGTAGAGCTGCTGGAACGAGTACAGAGAAGGGCAACAAGATTAGTGAGTGGAACAAAGGGTTGCTGTTACCAAGAAAGGCTTAAGTTGTGCAAATTGAGCGACTGGAGACTAGGCACCTGCGAAGTTAAATAATAATTGAGGTGTATAAGGCCTTGAATGGTTTGAGCAAGCTCAATGCTTCTTCCTCTTGCTCAGATTACTCAGTTGAGGGGACATAAATTTAAATTAAGGAAAGACAATTGTAGAATAGATGTGCAGAAATTTGCCTCTAGCCAGCGGGTGGTGGATAGTTGGAACAAACTTCCACATGTTGTAGTGGTGGTCAGCGACTTAAATAAGTGCAAGGTAGAACTAGACAAACATTTGGAGTGAATGGATGAGTGAAATGAGGAGGGTTTTTTTTTTAGCTGATGCTATATGAGCTTGCTTTATTGCATCATATGCCTCTACTAAACATCAATAAAACAATCTTGCAGATTACTATGATGTCATTAAACAGTTGGATATAAGTAGTTTTGACATTATGCATATTCTAGCTTTTCTTAAAGCCTTTGATACTGTTGCTCATGGAAGACCGGAAGAGTTGAAGTTACTAATAAGACCCTACTCTGGATTGCAGGCTGGTTGAAGGATAGGAGACAGCAGGTTGTCATAAATGGTCAGCCCAACAAGTGTGGTCCCTCAGGCTTTGGTATTGGGTCTCCAACTATTTTTGATTTTCATAAATGATATTAATGACGATACATTTTAATTTGCTTTTATTGTATATTTTTGAGATTTTTTATATTTAATTATTAAAACTTATTTTACTGATTCTGCTTACTCAGTGTGATAAGAAGTTATTTTTATATTATGATTTCTGATACACAAGGCCTTTTTGCCAATATCTATAAATTTATTTTATTTCAAAGCATTTGTAAGATAGCAACTTTTGTGATAATCATTTTAGGGTTTACGGAAGGAGAGACTGGAAGCTCGAGCAATTAAAGCCCACATGGAGGAAGAACATAAAGTTGATATCGATATGAAAGAAGAAAAATATCAGACAAAGAGGAGGAAGTATGTACTTGGTCAAGCTAAAAAAAAGTTATATTTTGAAACTGACAGAGTGAGAAAATTTCATGTAAGTAAAACTGTTTCTTTGATATTAATTATAGTTATTATTACTAATATGAGTAACAAAGAGTATAATTCTATGCCTTTGTAAGATTAATCCTTAAGTAATCATGTAAAAATGTGAACCTTAATTATTTCTCACATGTGGTAATTACATAACAAAACTCTAAGCAATTATGTGCTTATTTAAAAAAAAAAAAATTAGAAACTTTGAAGATCTTGTAGTGTAGTTTGAAGTTGATATTTAGCCTTGATTTTTTTTTCTGTTTGTTGGTGATACTATAAGCTATAAGAAAATGAAATTTTTATAAAAATAAAAATTTACTCACAACTATAGTAATTTGTTTTTACAAAATAAAAAAAAAAAAAACTGCTTACAAGATACTCATAATGTGGCCGCATATCAATATTTTTGAATAATTTTTTAAGAAAATATCAGTACTACTGAAATTGAAAATGTAATATAAAATTTCAAGTTGTATATATAATATAAAATTTCAAGTTGTATATATAATATAAAATTTCAAGTTGTATATATAATATAATATTTCAAAAAAGTTTTCTAAAAATCATCCTTTTTTTTATATAAAAATTTATCTGGCATTTCTCTCTCTCTCTCTTCTCTCTCTCTCTCTCTCTCTCACTCTCACTCTCACTCTCACACACGCACGCACGCACACGCACACACACACACACACACACACACACACACACACACACACACACACACACACACACACACACACACACCCTTTGAAGACTTGTTAATAAACAAATGAATGAAAACGGTTTCCTAACTTGTTTAGTTTGAACTTACTTTTACCTTGGGAATGTGAGAAGAAACAATTCAAGTTTATGAAGACATTTATCAGCATTATTATGATTTATAACAAACAAAAAAAAAAAAGGAAGCAAACTGCAACAGTTTTTATGTATGAATTGAATATCTTTCTTTTTTGTGCCTCTTCATGTTGCCCATTCATTCCTCCAATGAGTGTGTAAAGTTCTCATTGTCTAATGGCCCCAGGGGGTTCCCCCATTTCTGTGTTGTTTACTCTGTGAGACACAGAACACAGTGAAGGCCAGAGATTTTAAAAAGTGTGAGGTACATGTTTATGTTGTGTAGTGTCGTGTTGTGTTGTTCCTCTGACCTTTTAGCTGTTGGGCCCCTAGTGGGACCCCCCGTTGGCCACACTTAGCCCCGAGGAGGCAGGTTAGGCATAGAGGGATCGCATTAGAAGTAAGTACTCTGGCAGGCCCAGCCACCTAATTTCCTAAGATTTCAGTGGCAAGGGCCTTAAAAAAAAATTAATAAAAAAAAGAATAAAATAAAATAAATGCATATTCAGTTAGAGTAGGAGTGAAGACTGAAGAAGGGGGGGGGGACAGATAGATAGAAATATGGGGATGATAGGGAAGGCAACCCCAGAAAGGTCAGTGGGGACTGGCCCCACCAGGAGAAAAAAGAGGTGGCATGGAGAGGGAGGAGACAGAAACCCACCCCTCCCTCTCCCTATCAGGGGAGGGGAGGGTAAAGTGAACCAAGTTAGGGTACCCGGTTCAGAATGCTAGTTGGCCAAGAAAAGCAGTTGACATCTAATGGCACGCCGGTGGTGTTGTCAGTCTTCATCTAGGAGATTGTCATATTGGTCACATCCGTGAGAGTCAAGTCCAGTAGTATACGAACCTTTTGTCTTTCTTAGATTGTCTTAATTTGTGGGTTGTCTCTATTTAAAGGTTCTTCATTTGGTAGTTATCTTTGGTGGGTGACATCTTTGGAGAATGTATTGTAGTTCACACCAATGATGGTAATGCTAGTCAAGTTTTGCTGCCTTGTTTCAGTACCATCAGGGTCCCTGGGTTCATTTAGTAGAGGGTTATCACATTGCTGCGATTAGTTGTCTTCTCTTCTCTTCAAGAAAAGCTGCTGTGTGTAGTTGGTGAGAGCTTGATTCTCTTCCTTAGTATCCAGTAGGTGGTTTTCTTTGCCTTTAGGTATATAAGTCAACTTTGTGATAAACTGGCAGCAAAGGTCATTATAGAAGGGGCACTCGTGCATGAGGTGATCCTAGTCCTCATTTCCTCTACAGGAGCATGTTGGATCCTCTTCTAGGCCAAAGGTTGTTAGTTTTGCCTTTATTGCACCATGGCCAATAGGCAAATACATGGCATACAGGCCTGGAGAAAACCATGTTGGAGATTTTGGATAGACTCTGCTAATATCGGGGATGAATCACCTAGTGATTTCCTCCTTGGTTGAATTTGTCCAGTGATCCTGCCACACCCGCTGCATGTGTGCTTGAAGTCTCCTCTTCTCTATTTTTTGGTTGTTGGTAAGATTCAGCTCGAATCCCAAGCAGGTCTGAGACACGCCCTTAGAAAGATGATACAACAATCCGGTTCTCACTAATGAGTGTATGGGAGCAAACATAGTATCCAGTGTTTCAGCTTCAATGTATGGTGTTTGAATAGCCCATGTGATATGTATGAAAAAAAAAAAACTGCTGGATTTCTGTTGATCTGATTTTTGTGAAATTTGAGAAGACTCTACATGTATTTTTAAGAGAGCCAAATATAAAATTTCATGTTAATCTGGCCTCTGAGAGTTCAGTTATTACATGTGGATGGAGAGACAAAGAAATAATTGCCAGAGTTCTATTAATTCAACTTTAATGAAATATAAAATAATAGCCAAATATAAAATTTTATGAAAATATACCCCCTAGGATTAGGTTATTACATGCAGATGGACAACAGATAGACAGATGGACAGAGATGGTGAAGATAACATGTCCTTTATGCATATATCCTAATGTGTCTAAAATACAGGAGAACTCTAATGATCATTAGCTGGATTCAAACAAATGATTGATATATGATTTATTCAGTTTCTTATATGGTTAACTTCAAAATTGAAGGTGTTATGAAATAACATCATCTTTCAAAATTGCAAGGGCTAACCAAAAATAGTGCCACTTTCAATAGCAGCTAAACAGATTCAGCTGTTACCAGAAGAAAAAAAAAATAGATTAACTTGATGATACCAAGCATCTCCATAGACTAACAGCACATCATTGTATAAATTACTCTTATTAGTGTTTAAGAAAATTTATTCACACAGTACAAAATATAATTTTAATTTTTTTAGATAAAGTAATAAAATGTTATAAAATAAATGAAAATTAGGCAACATGATTACTCTCTGAATACAGAGTATTTCAGAGAGTAATCATTCACTTAAATTATATATATTTTTTAGAAAATGTATATTCCTTTTCCTTACTTATTATATTCTGATGTTACAAAATAAACATGCACAAACTTTCAATTAAATATTTTGAATTTAATATAAATTAAAATTAGTTAAATTCAAAATATTTAACTGAAAGTTGAAAAATAGTTAAATTCAAAATATGAACCATTGTTTAATACCATACCAGAGAAGTATCAAAACATTAAATGAGATGAATGCTTGATAAAAATTCACTTAAATTCAAAATCTTTTTCAGACAGATGCATACTCTACATTAAAACTGGTATACTGATAAGTGCATTCTTTTAATACAGATGATCATCTGTATCAGTAACAGTGATCATTTCCCTAACATGTATCAATAAAATGTATCCTATGGTTGTGATAATATTTGCAATACATTAATCTATCTGGCCAGTCCTACCTGACTATCACAGTTGTAGAATTCCAGTGTCTCAGATTCAAGGAAAAAAACAAGTTAAGAAAAAAAAAATAGTGAAAAACTGTTGAAAAAAATTTTTTTTCTTGGTTTTTTTAATAAAAGTAAGTTACCTAACATTTGTTGTTAGGATATATTTGAATTGTGAATTATTAAGAAATGTTCACTGATTGAAAGATTACCACTTAAGAGAAAATGATATTTTTAATAAATATTTTATATAATATTTACAAATTTTTAAATTATGAGTCTACACTGTCTAAATTTTTATGGGCCGATAATTAAATTTAAATGAAATCATAAGTGAAGATGAGAAAGATAATAGCTAATACACTGTTATGTGACATTCCATTAAATAAATGTCCATACTTTTATGACAGGCAACAACATACTTATTCAGTTGTAGTTTAAAAGATTTGAACAAACAAAGGACACTACCACTTTATAAAAGAGATTGTATGCTATAAAGCTGCATTAAAAGGAAACATAGGTGGGATAATTCATTTGAAAAAGAAATAGACAGTTTTGTAAGCTAAAAAGAGTGAGGAATTTGGTGATAAAAATATTTCTTTATATATTTAAAAAAACTATTAATTTTAATAAAATATAATTGTATAGTAAGTTTAGAAATGGGTGATTCCATGTCAAGTGGTCTAATTTTGGCTTAATTTCGAGCAGGGACCATCTAATTTTGAAGATGGTCCTGCTCGACCATCTTCAATTTTGTTGAAACTTGGTGTAGATGTTTAAACAGGTTTCCAAAGAAGCTGTGCAAAAATTTTGTTCAAAATATAGTATGCTTGAGGTACCACACCTTTTTTGCGCAGGTCACTTTTGTTAAATTACAAAAAATTTTCAAAGTTTTAAGTGTTACTGTTGCACAACATTGAGAGGTAGTGCTCTGAAACTTGGTATAGCTAGTTAACTTTTGGCAGACAGTGCAAAACTTGTGGTGTCCAGGCTCAAAAACCTTCACATTTTAGAATGCAGTCTGAAACTGGCACAAAAATTTGTTGCAACAAATTTAAGCAAGACTTTTTGAAAGTCATAACTTTGAAATAAAAACCTTTGGTACCTTCTTCTTTGGACATTCCATTTAACATCTGCATGAATTCAACCTAACTAAATATGAGCTCTTATACTTGTTTGCTGGCTGAGATATTTTCCTTCAAAGATAGACTCAAAATTTGAAAGTCAAACCTTTACCTATCTTTAAGGGCAAATATTTTAATGTGGGACACCTTCAATTCTCTCGTTTTCACCACCATTGGAAAGAGCAGGTTTTAAGCAACAGGAATCATGGTTTTTCAGTTTTGTGTCTTGCTACTTAAGGCCTGAAAAATGACATTAAACATTTTATATTTTCCACATAATATTTGCATACTTATTTGATGATGAAGTTTCACATCTCAATAAGGACAGAACTATTGCATTTACAAGAGTGAAATTTTTTGCAATTACTCTGCCCTTTGGTTTAGGGAGAAAGGATATATTGCCAATGCACAAAAAGATCTGTATTTTTTACAATAGGGGTGCAAATGGATTTCTTTAGTGCAAGTTCCCAAGCCTGAAAAGTGGTCTTTATTCAGGATTCCAAGCATAAAGATGATGTTATATTGGTTTCTAAGCTTGAAAGAAGTTATAACTACAACAAAATTTATTTAAATCACAATACAATTTGAAATAAGCAAGTGAGTGTGAAGATATTGAATCACTGCTTCGTAATGGACTGGAATTTTTCATTGATGGTTGATATTACTACTTCAGGCAAGCTATATTGGCATCTCATTGTTGCTGTTTTTGGAGCTGGAAGATTGGCAATAATTTGTTATTCAGGAATCCAGCAGACATCTTGTGTAGCAGGCCAGTGAAATGAGCAAGCTGCTCCATGAGGATGCATGAAATTTACCAATACATCATGTTCTTCAAATGAAATTTCACAAATATTTCCAATCCACCAATTATTGTCATAAATACAGGCAATGTATTCACCAGGTTGTAAATTAACAATAGGCACATATTGAATATTGGTTTCACTAGTCTGATCTACATGAGCTACAAATGATGATGGTGTGTCATTTGATACTCTGCAAACACGAATCTGTCTTGCATCAATACGAATGAAGTGATGATTTTCTCTTGTTCCAGCAATAGTATGACCGTCTATGAATCTTTTCTCTTGAAATGACCTTACTCGCTCAATTTCCTCTTTAGAAACAAAACAGAATTTTATTCCAGTCACATGTTTGTCACAAAATTCAAACATGTTTCTTGGTGTCAGAATTTGGTTTTCAATTGGGCGTTGGAGACTTGCACGTGCTGCCAATCACTTTATTGTTCCACCAATTCCATCACATGATGGAATTGGTGACTTGCCGTGGCTAGTGCCAAAGAAATTCCATTCAGCACTGATATCAAAATCCTTCTGATGATGACACAAGTTAATAAAATTCTTGAAATTCTTGTATTGAGCTGCACCATCACTGAAGTAGTAAATGTGCCTGATTTCTGTCATGAAACTCTTCAAATATTCAATTAAGTTGTTAGAAAAACATGCACTGCAATTGTGTCATGTTGAAGGTAGTCACTGATTATGCAGAAATTTATATTCTGAAATTCAACATCCTTGTAATAAATGACAAATGGATGCAATGTAGCCTGGCTATTCTCCCAGTGGAACCCTTGAACAGCATCTTGCACAACAAATGAATAATTTTCTGCAAAATCCATCAAGATGACCAATTTTCCTGTCATTAGGCTTTCCTTTGTTCACTTGAAATGGTAGCTTTGATGTTTAGCAATGTAGTGATGACAGGAAAGGTTAAATATCTTTGTACTCAACTCTTCAATAAAATCTTCTGCTGTTAATTGCTTTGTGTCCAGTGTATCTATGTCAGTGTGTATCATTGCTTGAATTCAATAACATCTTCTGGTTCATTGTTTTCAAAAATATTCTCTAGAAACTTTTTTAATTCATCTATTCCTGGACATTTTTCACACCGATGAAGCATACAATCTTTTGACTCCAAATCACAGACTGTTTTACCAACGAGAGATCCTTGTAATCACATTCAGCAGGACTTGCTGCTAGCATTAACTTGACATTTTGATGGATTGTGCATACACATACAGAATGTGTTCCTGGTGCACCAACTGTGACATACCATTTGGGTCCAAGTTCACAAAATTTAGAAAATCTGATGTCAGATCCATTTCAATCTCGATAAGTTATAAACATTTCCTTCAAGTTGCTGAGTAGTTGTTGCTTTTGCACTTTTATTCCATCTGCATTTCTAATGGAAGTCTAATCTTTCTTTCCAGGGCATATCCAACTAAATTAATCATCTTCAAAAAATTCCATCACCTTTTGCTTTACTTGCTCAGAATGCTTTTTTCCTTGCTTTTTTCCAGGTATGGCCATGATTCCTTTTTCTGCTTTAAGTTTTCTAGCTTTCTTGACCATTCTTTCTGAGACACTAAACTCTTCCATTGTTTTCTTTATGGACCAACTAACTGGAGCTAGTGTTAATATTTGAAGTATTTCTGAATGACTTGATACCATCAACTTTTCTTTCAATTCTTTCAGCAGCTCATCGTAATCTAAGCAGTTTCCACACTGATGACTTGCACTTGGCTCCATGATATCATTTGGATCCAAGCCACCAATTGATGCAATTTTACTGGCAATTACATCTTGTACTTGACTTGCCTTCCTTTTGGCATAGCCTTGTAAGTCTCTCTTAGCCATTTGCTGAAATTTCAAAGGAGAAATGCCAATAGCCATCAAACTTGTGTTCAAAAGCTTTCAGTCACATGCATTTTGTCATCATGGTCTGATCCAGATGAAGTTGATGTTCCTGTTGCTGCTTTTCAGCATAATGGGCACAGCTTCTGGCCTGGTTTTATGTCTACCTTTGTTAGGTCTTTCAGGTAGTCTGCCATTGTAAATTTTTTTCTCTTTATAATTTTTCTTCTGGAAAGGATTGCAACATGAATGCTGCAAAAATTCAAATTTTGTCAAAAGCAAAGCTTCATGATGTAGACAAATTGTGTCTTCTTCACCCAGTTTTAATCCACAACGTCGACCTATCAGCTGTTGTTCTTCAAATTCAAATTCTTTAAATTATTTTAACCCAGTTTTGCATGTATAGGATAGCACATGACTGATGGGACATGAGTCCAGCTTATCTCCAGCAAAATCTTCTGATTCCATGGCTTTCATGCTGACTAATAAGTGGACGTTTTTGCAAGCAATGAAAACTTTATTACAGTCAAACAATAAAAAATAGAGGAACAAAATAAACAAATTGTTCATCATGAAGATAAAACACATTAATGACAGCATAGTTCAAATATCAGCTATTTATACTTTTTTTGTATGATTCTAGAATATTCCAGAGTTCTAGAATGTTCTAGAAAGTTCATTTAGAATGTTCTAGATTTCTAGAATATTCATTAATTCTTGGGTATTATTCTAGAATATTCCAGAATTCTAGAATATACCCTATTTCTAGATTATTCTAAACGTTAGGCAGGATTAAGGAAGTGTTCTGCAACAAAAAAGATCTCACAAAATAACAATATGGCACATAAAACTACTTGATATTTAGGCTTAATTTTAAGGCCTTAGGTGCAAAGACACAAAACAGATAAATTATGTTCCTTGTAGCTGAAACTCTGCTCTTTCCAGTGGTGGCAAAAACAAGAGAATTGAAGGTGTCCCGCATTAAGATATTTGCCCCTTAAGATAGATTAAATTTGACTTTCAAATTTTGAGTCAATCTTTGAAGGAAAATATTCCAGCCAGAAAACAAGTATAAGAGCTGATATTCAGTTAGGCTGAATTCATGCAGTTGGTAAGTGGAATATCCAAAGAAGGTACCAAAGGTTTTTATTTCAAAGTTATGAATTTCAAAAGTCTTGCTTAAATTTGTTGCAACAAATTTTTGGTGTCAGTTTTATACCACATTGTAAAAAAATATGAAGGTTTTTGAGCCTGGACACCAAAAGTTTTGTATTCTCTGCCAAAAGTTAACTAGCTATACCAAGTTTCAGAGCACTACCTCTCAATGTTGTGCAACAGTAACACTTAAAAGGTTGAAATTTTTTTGTGATTTATTCTGTATAACACAAGTGACCTACACAAAAAAGGTGTTGGCACTTCAAGAATACTATATTTTAGGCTGAAATTTTGCACAGCTTCATTTGAAATCTGTTTAAACATCCACACCAAGTTTCAACAAAATTGAAGATGGTGAAGCAGGGATCCCTAGGCCACTTGACATGGACTGACCCAAATGCTTGGAAAAAATCAAATTTTGCTTTTACATTATTTTCTCTACAGTGAATATTTTTATGTACTCCAGTATTCAGAAATTATATAAATTTTCAAAAAGCTCAGAAATGCTACATGATTATTTAAGCTAAATTTAAATGAAAAAAAGCAACTGATGTTTAATTAATGTAATAATGTTTATATAAAATCCTTCGATTAAATGTTCAACTGTTTAGCTAGGATTGTAGAATTAATTTTATTTTACCAAAAAAATAATGCAAATATATATATTTTTTTTAAAGGGGGCACTTGCTCTTAGTGAAGCTCTCAAGGGAAGGGATGAGCAGGTTGACTTTAATAAAAATTCCAAAAACATATTTGCAAACAGAGAAGAAGAGTATGCAAGATGTATTATTAGAGATGTAGAAAATCATAAAATACAAGTAAGACAAGCACAAGAGAGAAGAGAGGAAAGGAAAAAATATGTTGCTGCTGCTTTAAAGAAACAGTAAGTTGTGACCAATTAAATAATTTTATTAGGTACAGGGGGTCCTCATTATCTGAGGATAATTGGTTCCAGAAAATTCCACTTAAAACGAATCCACTTAAAATGGGGACCAAATTTTTATAATGGTATTATGTAATGCACATTGTATTACATAATACACATTACATTATGTATTTTGTAATGTGTACTTGTACATAGAAAACAATGGATTGAAGGAACTGAAAAATGGGAATTATTTTATTAGACATTTTTTATTATAACATGTTGAGCAATGTAAGGTTAAATGAAGTTTATTGAAGTTGCACTATTTTTCAGATAAAATTGTGTCCTAGCCTTTAGTTATGTCTTTAACTTTGCACTTAACTTTTGTACATGATTATTATTATTTATTTATTTATTCAGTTGATTGCAAGTTACAATCGCCCCCTTGTACGGCGTGCAAGCCAGACGGGTATATTTACAATGCAGAGGATAAATTAACAAAAATATTTACAGTTTAGTAATGAAGAAAATATGTATATTAATACATTAAAATAATTTTCCTCCTAATGATATTTATTCAGCCAATGGAAGAAAAGAGATGCGGGTTACGTGGTAATACGTAACAAATACTAAAATACATAACAGAAGCTTGTTTTACTGCGGTAAAACAAACTTCTGTTTAAGGGTGGTCATACGCTATGTTTATCTAACATGACCACATGGTACCATTCTTGATTTCCATATGTAACATATTTATTTAAATAAATTAAATGCAACAAGACATAACATTTTAAGAGTTTAAGATTCTATATCTGTATAATATCGGTGTAGATACACCATAGACAACTCTTAAAAAAAAACTATGATCGTAGTATGAAAGGCACCCACCGATGAAAAGCCAACTAGCTTTGAAACAGTGCCGTCTGGGTGGTGGCACGCGCCGAGAATAAGTTACAATAGTCTTCTCTATTAGTGAAGCGTTACTTATTCGAGGTAGTGCAATACATGGTAACTCATTGTGAAGGATGAGCACAATATGAGAGCCTGTCACCACCAAATACGGAGGATGCGGAAAGGTCAGCGAATGACCACCGCATATCCCGGAGCAATATGGCCTTAGTTGCTAATGCTCCTAAAAACCAAATAACATACAACAAACAGCACACTATGAGATACAGATGAAATGATGCTTTTCACACTATGATCATAGTTTTTCTCTAAGAGTTGCTTATGGTGTATACACCGATATTATATAGATATAGTAATGTATTATGTATTCATAGATGAGGGAGAGACACGCACAGAGTCAAAAGCTTTTGTAAATATTTTATTTTATTTTATCAAAAGAAGTGAGTGCAGCGAGGAGGGGCAAACCCCCCTAGTTTATATTAATATAAAAATTTTGTTCTTCATTACTGAATGTCTTCGTAGAGGAGCATTCACAACACTAAAATTTATTAACTTCGTACCTGAATGCCACAATGACTGCATAACTCAGAGTAACTAAAAGATGATGGGTTCCAGCTAGTAGTGTTGCAACTCAGTTGATTCTTGGTAGATTTTCTGTAGGTCTTATTGAAGTATAGTTTTTCACAGTTAACCTGAAACCGGTTCAGGGTTTCTGTGGTATTTAGTGGGAACATCCTGTTTAAACTTTTCAAGGAGTTTAGATTAGAGTGAAGTGGCCTAATTTGCAGACTGTACAATTGTCTCTGACTTCGTGGATGCAAGATGATGCCTGTAAGTACTAGCGCATCATGTCTTCCTGTCAATAGCTTGGCCAGGATATGAATATTTGTCCAAATGACAATAAACATTCATGGTGTCCACTTCATATTTGCACACAAAATGCCTCTGGACACAGTGAAAGGGAATTGCAAAATCTTGTTTAGCCACCTGAGTATCCAGTATTCTATATTTAGGAAGGTTTTAATATAAGTTTCAGGAGCTGAGGACCAGATGACCGAAGCATATAAGGCAACTGGGGCAATGCACCTTACAATGTATTCCTTCACCAGTTGAGCATTTTGAACCTCAGCCAATTCTTGTCTTGAGTGCCAGATGGCGGCTAGTGTTTTCTTCCTGTGGTAGTGAAATTCTCAGTGAAGGATAACTTGTTGTCCCAGGTAATTCCCAGATCCTTGTGATGATCGACTTTTTGGATGGGTTGGCCATTTAAGAGAATGGTGATATGTATTTTATGCTTTCTGGAGAAGGACATCTGGGCAGTTTTAAGAGGGCTAATTTTGGGACCAGTCGAGGCGGAGAAGTTGGCCAGATTAGTTAACTGCTGTGTGGCTTTTAGAGCAACGTTATGCCCACTATTATTATTGCTGGATGGGAAGAATATTTTCAGGTCATCCGCATATGTTAGGATGTTATTGCAGGTTGAGAGGAAAGCTGCAACGAATAGTGTTGCAGAGAGCACTCCTCCTTGGGGAACCCCTCTATTTACTGTGTAATTGATGCTGAAATCTTCATGCTTTACTATTATGATCCTTTCTGTAAGTAAATTTTGCAGTAGTGTGAGTAAGTTTCCTGTAATGCAACAGTGCAATTCAAGGAAGTGGAGGAGGGGTTGGATCTCTATCCTGTCATAAGCGGTTTTGATGTCCCGGAATAGGATATCCATCTGGCTTTTACTGTTCAGGGCAGTTTGAATCCTGCAACTTGTTTCTAGGAGGTTAGTAATAGCAGACCTGTTTTCAATGACAAGTGAAGATATGATCATGAAGAGGGTCGTTCTCACAAAAATATTCAAATACTTGGTCACTTTTCTCAAAGGCTTCCTTTAATTCTTTTAATTTTCAAATGTTTATCCATTGGTGATGCAATCACGTCATCATTTTCGGCTTCCTCTTCTGTGGTAGTTGTATTATAGCCAGGCTTTGCATAACAGAGTTCGATTAACGCGATTTTCAGTTAACGCTATTTGAAAAATTATACCACTTTTCCCTTTACACGATGCAAATTTCCAGTTAACGCGATCTTTTTTTTTTTTATGCGACAGTTGAAAAAGATTTGTATCGCGTGTTAAGCTTACTGCGAATCGTACGGTCAATAAACAAAAGTTTGCCTGCTGCCCGCTTCAGTGTGTTCCATCAACCATCGGAAGAAGACGTGTTACTTGTGTGTCTCCTGCTAATAAAGTCAATGCACACTTGCATAAAAATTCAAATTTTTAAATGAGCCAGATGAAAATGTTACTGCGAAGGAGATAACTGTAAAAGAATTAGATGAAAGCTTTCGTATCGCATAAAACCTCAAACAAAAGGTTTGAGGTTCATGAAGTCTCTGCGATATTTATTTTGCCAGGGCCCAGAGAAGATTGTTGTCGGCTATCGGAAATTGATTGATGAAAAGAGAAAGTCAATACTGTTCAAATATTTCCGCAACAGTCATTTCTTCATTGTGTATTTTATGTCAGAGGTTCCCAAACTTTCTCGGTTCACGGCGCCCTTAGTGTCTCAGTAATTTTTTTAAGGCACATCCAGACCAAAAGAAATACCTAACAGTTCCGTTTAGTAGTTAGGTCCAAACAACTTAATACAAAATGTTGAAACTGTGAACTACCTCGAGCTAGTGGTTCGTGCGGTGTCCGACAGATGACGAGTATCGCTGTGTTTCCCTCGAAAATTTAAAATATTCCACGGCGCACAGTTTGGGAACCGCTGTTTTATGCAATAAACATTTAATTCCATAATTATTTTCATTATCTTTTACATTGTATACAGTTAAAAAGTTATTTAAAAGGTATTTTTAAAATTCTTTATGGACATTCCAGAAGGTCAAGGACCAGTTATAATTTTTCCTATTGGTTATTATATTCGATTAACGCTAATCGCGTTAATCAAGGCCAGCCTGTATTCTGCTAGCTCCTCATTTGTAAGTGGTTTTGCACTTGATTCAAGCAATTGTGTAATATCCCCATCATCAACTTTGTGGAATCCAGCTTCTTTTGCAAGACTTACAATTTTATTTTGTAACCCAGTCACTTTGTATTCTTCATATTCACAAACTGCATCAGGGCATAACTTTTTCCATGAGTTACTAATTAATCTACACGAAATTTCTTTCCAACCTCTAATCTTCTCCAATCATTTTTATACTGTGCAGAATAGTAAAACTTTTTTAAAAATCCTCCATGTTATTTTTCATTGCTTGTATCGATTTTAGAAATTAAGCCTTGTAACTGTGGGGACTCGGATAATGAATATTCGAATACCGGGGACCCCCCCTGTATATAAAAAGGAGAAAAAAATTCTTGTTTTTGTTTTTGGGAATATTTGGTGTTTCAGCAGTGGCGTGTTATCCTATAGGCGAAAAAGACATCTGCCTAGGGTCCCGATCAGAGGGGGGCCCCAAAATCACTGTTTCATAAACTCATTGCTGTTTTTTACAAATATTTTTAAGTGATTTTTATCAGAAACTGAACTGTCTACCTGCCAAGGTCAATGAACTTTACTTGAAGATTAATTTAAAAGTTAAGTTTTTTTCAAAAATAGTTTTACCGATTTTGATGAAATTTTATATTTAGTTCTTATGTCATATAATTTGTTTGTTTTGTTGCCTGCCACAATAAAATGAAATTGAAAATGTTCTTTATTAGTTTGTTCTTTAGATGGGGCCCCCCCAAATTCTATTTTGCCTTGGGCCCCATGAAGGTATAACATGCTACAATGTATCGGCTGTTTCAGATTATAATACACTTATAATCCTTATTGCCTCTAATTACAGTAAACCCCCGCTATTCGCGGGGGTTACGTTCCTGAGAAATGTCGCGAATACTGAAAACGTGAATATTGAGTTATGGCTCCCATAGTAATAAAGGGGTTCCGTTCCAAAGTATGAAATATATAAGAAAAACTAGTCTAAAATTTTGTCTATGTATGTATTATATGTACCTTCATAATATGACTATTTACATAGACAGTACATAGTGAAATGCAAGCATATGGCATCAAAATGAAAATAAGAAACAATTTAATATTAAATGTAATATTAGTTAGAAATTTCAAACAAATCTTTCAAATTAGCCCCTTTGCTAGCAAAAAACTTATCCCACCAGTGCTATCACCAGTTTCGCTAAAGTGTTGATAAAGGAGTTTTGCCTTTTCACGAATGATGAGTGAACTTAACGGAATTTTATTTTGAGTTCGGTTTTCTATCCACAGATTTAAAGATTTTTCCATTTTTTCTAATTTAACATCACGAGTTACCGAGAAAATTTTTGAAGCAATTAGCGCATTTTCACGGACACTACAGTGGATTTTTTCTTCTGATTTTTTGATTGATCGTACCGTTGACTCATTGATTTTATGTTTTGCCACTGAGGAGTCACTTTCACCATTAGAAATTTTATCTAATAACTCAGTTTTATTCGCTAATGTCATCACCTTCTTTGATATTTTCACATTTCTCTTGTTAGCATTAGCATTAGCATTAGCATTAGTAGAGGCATTTGATGCAAGAAAGCAAGCTTATGCAGCATCAGCCAAAAAAAAAAAAAAAAAAAAAACCCACTTCCACTTCACCCCTCTGTTCGTTCAAAATACCTGTCCAGCTGAGCCTTAAACTTATTTAGGCTATCAACCTCCACCACAAGGGATGGGAGTCTGTTCCACCAACCAACCACCCGCTGGTTAAAGGCAAATTTCCGCACGTCTATCCTACATCTGTCTTTCCTCAATTTGAATTTATGCCCTCTCAGGTGATTTTTCTGAGCTAGAGGAAGAATCCCATCAGCATTGAGCATGCTTAAACCATTCAAGGCTTTATACACCTCTATCAGATCACCTCGCTGGTGCCTAGTCTCCAGACACTGTAATTTGCAAAACTTAAGCCTTTCTTCGTAAGAGCACCCCTTTGTTCCATTCACTAATCTTGTTGCCCTTCTCTGTACTCGTTCCAGCAGCTCTACATCCTTCTTGAAATGAGGCCTCCAGACCTGTATACAGTACTCTAGGTGTGGCCTGACCATTGCCTTATACAATGGAATAATCACCTCCTTATCCCTGCTGGAAAAATTCCTGTATATCATTGACAATACTCCATGAGCTACTCTTGCAGCCCATCTGCACTGCTCAGAGAACTTCATATCTGCCTGCACAATCGCCCCCAAGTCCCTTTCATTCTCTACCACTGTCAGTGTAGTACCACAGAGTTGATACGTTGCTCTGGGGTTGCTGTTTCCCATGTGTAGTACTTTACATTTGTCAATGTTAAACTTCATTTGCCACCTCTCAGCCCATCTGCTCAACCTTTCCAGATCCTGTTGCAGCAGCATAGTGTCAGTAGTATCCTTGACAACCCTGCCAACCTTTGTATCATCTGCAAACTTGGACATTAAGCTTGATATACCATCATCAATATCATTTATAAATACAGAAAACAATAATGGACCCAACACTGAGCCCTGAGGGACTCCACTAATAACATTAGTCCACGATGAGCAGTGTCCATTGATTACCACTCTCTGTCTTCTCCCCCTCAACCACCCCTTTATCCATAGCAGCAATTTGCCTCCAATGTCACACTGCTCCAATTTGTGTAGCAGTCTTCCATGTGCAACAGTATCAAAAGCCTTTCTAAGATCCAAGTATATAATATCAAAGTTATTCCCTGCATCCAGTTCTTTTGTGACTGCATCATAGTATCCAATCAAGTTGGTCAGGCAAGACTTCCCCTTAACAAAACCATGCTGTGTCTGAGCTATAACTGAAGTCTTGTCTAAATGATCCTGCAGTGCTTCTTTAACCAGTGCCTCCATTAATTTTCCTGGAACAGAAGTTAAGCTCACAGGTCTATAATTACTTGTGTCAGCCTTTGATCCTCCTTTGTGAATTGGGGTCACATTTGCACATTTCCAGTCTATGGGTACCTCCCCTTGTTATTCGTAGCCATATTTTTGTACAGGTTAGAAAGAACTTGTCCACAATAAAGTCACTTTCTTCTGTTAACACACTCGAAAAAGTCTGTTTTACACTGCAAAACGGTAGATTTATCATTTTTGTAAGCATATCAATTTATAAATTGATAAATTTATTCAATTTATAAGCATATAAATTAAAAGCAAACGACGAAACCTTCCATGACAAGCGCATAACACATACTGAACAAGGACTAGCGAGAAACATCCACGCTCGCGATTTTGTCACCACTCTCCCCCCACCCACTGAGCGCTGTTTTGACCGGAAAAGATAATTTTAGCCACGCCCATGTTTTTATGGCGGAAAATATTCACAGCGCTTTAAAATTCACATTTTTTTAGGTTTCATTTTATATTAAATCGGCGATCGCGAATGCGCGAAACCGCGAATACAGATACCGCGAATAGCGGGGGTTTACTGTATATGGTTTTGTCATGTATTACTTCTATAAAAGTGTGTTCGTAGGTCAATTTGCATATTGTATGAATATATTGTTATTGTATAATAACTCACGAAACCCTACTCCCTGCCTCCCCCATCCCAGCACCTGAGATTGGCTAACTGCAGTTCCCAATTGAAGAGGCCTTTATGAATTCTTCAGTCTCTGATGGGATTCAAATCTAGATCTCTCTAAATTAATGACAAGGGGAAAGCCATTATACTGCCATATAGGACCCTTACATATACAAGAAGTATTTGTAAAGTAATCCACATTCAGCATTTAGGCAACCATAAGTCAGAAAAAAAAAATACTCCTAGAATCTCTTCCATCTCACCAGCTTGCCAACATGGACTTCTAATTTTGGAGTTAATATGAAATTTAAAATCTGTCTTACAGCCTATCATTCATAGGCAAAATCTATGAATTGAAATGATGATGGCATGGATATACCTGATAGCAAAGGAGGAAAGCACTATATGTAATAAGCTTAATAAAATTTTAATTCATAAAATAAATTTCCATTTGTGTCTTTACTGAATTTCAGATTTCTCATATGATTGCTTTTATGGTTGAAGTATATGCTAGCATCTTTTGTTTTCTTTCTTTTACATTTAGAACCTTTTACATCTTTTTATGGCCTATTATCAGGGCTTGGAATGGATGCCAGAATGCTGTTCTGGTTCGTTATATGCATGTATGGGCATTAACTGCCTACTGTACATATTATTCCAAGTGTTTCAATTTGAAAAATTTTCTTATTTGAGTCATGCTTATTATCCTTCTGAAACCATTCTCTTGCACAGCCTTTCTGATTTGTCCTTTATTAACCTCTTCTTTTCAGCTTTTTGGGCATTTGAAGAAGGAGGGGGACACAAATCTTTCCCTAGACATTAGATAACATTGCTTCATACATTTTACTGGTTTCTTGAATGGATTATCATTTGACTGATATGGTTAGCTGATGCTGAAGATCTTTATGGGCACAATTTAATAAATATAGACAGTATAACATTATTCGCAAAAACTGCAGAATTGGGTGTTGCATCCTTGACATTTTATGATTTTTTTGAACTTGCTAAAGGACTAAAAATTCAAATCATTAAAATTAATTTAGAAAAATTTAGTCAGCTCTACCTTACTTTTACAGAAATTTATCACTGGGAAATTGAGACAACTCAGAAAATTATTATGGGAATACCATAAGAAGGCTTTTTGAAATTTTTTTTTAGGTAATGGATCATGATCAGTCATATATGAAGTTCTCTGAGCAGTGCAGATGGGCTGCATACAGTTCTGGAGGCCTCATTTTAGGAAAGATGTAGAGTTGCTAGAACGAGTACAGAGAAGAGCAACAAGATTTGTGAGAAGAACAAAGGGGTGTGCTTATGAAGAAAGGTTTAAGTTCTGTAAGTTACAGCATCTGGAGACTGAACACCTGCAGGGTGATCTGATTTAGGTGTATAAGGCCTTGAATGGTTTGAGCAGGCTCAGTGCTGACAGGATACTTCCGCTTGCTCAGACTAGTTGTAGTTGTAGATGTGCGGAAGTTTGCCTTTAACCAGCGGGTAGTTGATTGCTGGAACAGACTTCCATCTGTTGTTGTGGAAGTTGATAGCTTAAATAAATTTAAGGCAAAATGGGAAGTGTTTTTTTGGCTGATGCTGTATAAGCTTGCTTTCTTGCATCATATGCCTCAACTAATGCTAATGCTAATGATTTGATAGCACTGATGTGCTGTGACTTTTTAAAATTTTTTTTATGAAAACCCCAAACACAAAAGGTGTTAGAAGCTACGGTACCATGTGTGGTACTGTAACTTCTGTGTTACATAACTTTAGACTTGAAATTTGAAAGAAGATGCTTGTTGACATTAGACTTGAATTTCTGTAGATTGTAATTTTCAGGAAATATGTGTGAAGGGAGCATGTTCCAGAAAACAGAAGTTGAAGGAATAAATGAGACAGAAGAAAAGTTGATTCTGTGAGTTTGAAGTTGGACACTAAAAGGATGCTGACTGGTTGTGGCATATGTTCAGACTGGTTTGGAGGAGAAAGGGGGAATTATAGAAGCCAGTTCAGAAAAACAGTGCCCGTGGAACTCTACCTTACTTTTACAGAAATTTAGGAAGGAATAAATGAGACAGAAGAAAAGTTGATTCTGTGAGTTTGAAGTTGGACACTAAAAGGATGCTGAGTTTCACCAAACTTTTCTATTGAATTTATCCATAGATAGGTAACATAAGCCAGTATATCATCAATGGATCAACATGGAATCCATACAGGTGATTATTAATCAGACAGAAGGTTTCTAGATAGGTTAGAAGTTGGTTAATGGATTTCTCCATTACTTCAGAAAGGGTAGAAGTAAGTGCAATGGGATGATAATTAGATGGGAGGGATTTGTCACCCTTTTTATTAACTGGCTGGATATGAGAAAATTTTCAAGAAGGGGGAAAATGCCAGTGGAATAAAGTTACGATGATTATTCTTGCTGCTTCTGCGATGCATGTGAGGTTACACCACTGCAGCAGGATTGTTGTGCGACATTGTGAAGGTCAGTGGAATCTTGACGTTACATATAGTAAGTGAATTTCTGCATTTTCTCTCTTATTCCATCTGAGATGAACTAGTTACATGACTGATTAAACTTTAAAAATTCCTTCAATGTGATTTGAACCCAGATATCTCTAAAGGAGAAGAAGTGTGGAATCCAGCATATTGTCATAAAAGGCAATATTTGAACTATTTTACAAAAACTTTAAACTTAGTAACTATAAAATTTAAAGATTTTAAATTTTAAAGTTACTGAAGGAAGTAACACTTCTGTAGCTTCCATGAAATGAAACTACAGAAATATTCAAATGTTTCTAAAAGATAGTGTATGCACTTTGATATAAACATTCCATGACATTATATAGGCTCTAGACTAAGCATCAGTAGAATAACAACACAGCACAGAATACACTGTGCCATGCTGTTATTATTAGGTGATAATGATCACTGATGTTTTTTTGGAAATAACTACATATTCCTCTCTACAGTGCAACTGGAGATTATTCAGGGTTACAGCTTACTTTTTTCTTGGTATTTTGAATGACATCAGAACTTCATCTGAAAAACATGACACAAGTTGCAAAGAAAAAATTTATTTAAACTTAGTTAGCAAAGTAAGTATTTAGTCTCGTGAATATCATTTTGGTAGAAGGAATGGCAAAAATTAGGAAACATGTAACTTAGGATAGATCTGTCTGGGCCATTTTAACAACTGGGCACACCCGGTGGATGCCAGGGGACCTTGGCCTATGGTGGCCTCACTTGTTGATCTTAAATAATTTTTTAAAAGACCCTCTGTCCCATATGTTACGCTGTGGTCAAAAGCACCGCAAACACAGAACATATTGATATTTAGGCCTGACGTAGCCGAGTGGTCAGGAGTGAGAGTGCACAGCACACGTTCCTTGAGTGGACCGGGGTTCAAACCAGTGACTACTAAATACGATAAATATTTGTATTGACGATTTATTGTAAACTCTACTGACTTGGTTGTCGTGCCGGAGTATAAACAGAAAATTTATTTGTTTTTTTATACGAATAATGTTTCTGGCTTTCTTTAAATTCATTTAGGGCAATATAATATAAATTTACAAAAAGAGAATATCAACCTATCAGTGACTGTTAAATTAAGGTCCTTGAGGTTGTCACAGACATTCTCTCAGATATACCAGTCAAGCTGTACTTACTACCTGGGAGTCTAAAACGCTGATGAAACTGATATTCGGGTGACACTCAAGTCAAGTGGACCCAATTTCGGCGAAGTCTGGACAGTCTGTGACAGCCCAAATCCTCTGCTTGCACCTTCACGATGGTGGGACTGTTAGTAATCCTGGATATAACCTCCATGCACAAGTACATGGTGGGTGACCACCCAGGTGTGAACCAACGTAAGCAGGGGTCCAGGTGTGGCTCCCACACCACATGGAGGAAAGCCGCCCCTCTATGTTACCAGGCAGTACTAGGTGGTAGATTACTCTCATCAACCGGTGAAATACCACCACTTTGCTTATTGGAGGCTTGAAGTGGTGGAACCCATGTTTAGTCTCTAGAGCTAAGTTCCGGTCAACCCTTCCCCACCTCTTCCATCATGCAGTATGACTGATGACTTTTGAGGTTATGATGAACGTCGTGGCGAGATCCAGTATTCCTTACATTTTGAGGGTACAGCTCTAAAACGGTGTTCGCAGGCGGGCCGCTAGTTAGTACATCGGACTGAACATATTGGTAACTCTGTAGGAGGTTTCCAGATCAGCTAGTGTATAATCTTGCTACCTCTACTCTGCCAGATAGTGACTGGAGGGAGTCCGAGTAGTGTTTATGCAGGGAGCATTGTCGAGGCCATGTTATGTCAAGGATCTGGATATATTCTTACCACGTGTACACCCTATCCAAAAATTTCATTACTTCATACAGCATGTCCCACCCACTTTTTCTTACTATTGAATACACCATGAATTGTCAAACTAATAGAGCAAGCTTATCTGCGAAAAGATCTAAACCTCCCAAGTACTTCCTAATTCATTTCACAAATATACGTGGTCTCAATTCTAATCTCAACGATGTCCATTTCCACTTGCAGTCTACCAAACCCCATGTACTTTTTCTGACTGAATCTCAATTATCGGTTGATTCAAGTACTGCTCATCTCAGATGCCCAAATTATTCGCTGTATGATTCCTTTCACCTCAAAGGTGGTACTTGTGCATATGTCCATTCTGATATTCCCTGTCAGAGACTTGGCAATTTGGAATCTCCTCTCTTTGATCTTCTCTGGCTTAAAATCTCTCTACCTCATTGTGTTAAATTTATCTGTTGTCTCTACCGTTCTGCCAACTCCACTAATCATTTGGAGCTCTTTGACTTCCTCTCTTTGCAACTTGACTTTCTCCAGTCCAACTTTCTTAACAGTGAGGTAATTTTCCTTGGTGATTTTAATGTTCACAACTCCAGCTGGCTTCCGTTTTCTAGTCACGACGACCCAGCAGGTCGAGATGCTGAGGCTTTTGCAATTACTAATGATCTAGCACAGATTGTTCATTTACCTACAAGAATACCAGACAATCCTAATCATACAGCCAATACGCTTGATCGTTTTCTCACAAACAACCCTTCTAAGTACACAGTCGAAGTGAAAGGTCCATTAGGCACTTCGGATCACAACTTGGTGATTGCCTCTTCTCCAATGGAACCTTTATCTCATGGCTATTCCCAACCTCGTGTTATTTGGCATTCATCATCATCATCATCATCATCAGCCATTTTAAACCCACTGCAGGATGAAGGCCTCTCCAGCAACTTTCCAGTTCCTTCTGTTTTGAGCACTGGCCATCCACTACTCAAAAACTCATGAATTACTACTCAAAAACTCATGAATTTCATCTATCCATCTCCGCCTTTATCTTCCAGGTTTTCTTCTAGCTCCTCTTGGGTACCATTCTGTTATTTTCTTAGTCCATCTGTCATCATGTCTTCGAGCTATGTGTCCTACCCAAGACCATTTTAGTTCTTTAGTTTTGATAAGAATGTCCTTTACTTGAGTTTGCTGCCTAATCCATGTGTTTCTCTTCTTATCTAACAGTCTGATTCCCAATATAATTCGTTCCATTCTTCGCTGTGTAGTTCTTAGCTTCTCTTCCATTCTTTTGGTGAGTGCCCAAGTTTCACTTCCATAAGTCATGGTGGGGAGTATACATTGATTCATTATTTTACGTTTCAGACAAACTGGGATATTGTTCTTCAGTATGTGACTATATTTCCTGAATGCTATCCATCCAAAATTTATTCTTCTCTTGACTTCCAGCCATTTATCATTATTACAGCTAATAACTTGTCCCAGATAAGTATATGACTCGACCTTTTCAATTACTGCTCCTTCAATCATTATTTCCCTTTCCGTGGCATACTTGTTCATCATTACTTTTGTTTTGGCCATATTCATCTTTAGTCCAAAATCCTTACTAACTGTGCATAACTGATTAAGATTTTCCTCTAATTCTTTGGGATCGTGGCTTATGACCACAATGTCATTTGCAAATCGTAAATGGTTTAGGTACTCTCCGTTCACATTGACTCCTTTCTGTGACCAGTCTAATCTTCTGAAAGCTTCCTCAAGGGCAGCAGTAAACAGCTTCGGAGATAGTGTGTCTCCTTGTCGAACTCCTTTCTCGATTTTAAATTTGCTACTGTCTTTGTTTAGTCTAATAAAGGATGTAGCACTCTCATATATTTTCTTCAAAATCATAATATATGGAGTATCTATGACTTGTCTTTCCAGTGCTCGAAACATTGCCTTATGCTGTATGGAGTCAAATGCCTTTTCATAATCCACAAATGCCAGGCATAATGGTGTTTTATATTCATTTGCTTTCTCCATTAGCTGTGATATTACGTGAAGGTGATCCATAGTTGAGAATCCTGTCCTAACGCCAGCTTGCTCTTTCGGTTGATTCTCATCAAGTATTCTTTCTAATCTGTTAGTAATGACCCTTGTGAACAACTTGTAGATATGGGATAACAAGCTAATTGGTCTATAATTTCCAATTTCTGATTTATCTCCTTTCTTATGCAGCAAAACTATGATTGCATTATTCCACTGCTTAGGCATCACACCTTTTCTAATGCACTTTGTGAAGAGCCTTGCCAGTTTTTGTGTTATGTCTCTTCCTCCCAATTTTAACAACTCTACAGTAACTTCATCTTCCCCTGGGGCTTTCCGATTCTTCATTTTCTTCAATGCATGTTCTACCTCATCAGGAAGAATATCGGGTATGTCGTATGTGTTGCTACTTTGCAATCCATGTTCCCCACTGCTGGTATCATATTTGGCATTACAAGAATGCAAAATGGGATGACCTGCTAGACTTCTTTTCTTATTTTCCTTGGTCTGATTACTGTTTCAAAACTTCTGATGTCAACGTTTGCTCAGATCGTGTCAGTGAAATTATTCTTGCAGGAATGGAATCCTTTATCCCACACTCCACTTTAAAATCTCATCCTTTATCTAAACCTTGGTTTTCCAATAAATGTGCTAAGGCTGTTCAAAAGAAGAATGTTGCGTATCGTAATTGGCTTGTTTCTAATTCTTCAGTTTCATTTTCTGCCTACACCAAAGCTCGCAACAATTGTAAAGCAGTTATTAATCAGTCCAGACTAGAGTTTGAACAGGCTAAGAGTAGAAAACTTGCTTCTTGCCCTAATGGTAGCCGAGCATTCTGGTCTCTTGCCAAAGCTATTGGCTGCAACTTTTGCCCATCTCTGCTCCCACCTCTGTCCAAATCAGATGGTTCTGTTGTCACTTCAGCCAAGGATAAAGCTGACCTGCTAGCATCCCATTTTTCTTCTAGCTCATGTATTAATGATCTTGGTAAAACACCTCCCACCATTCACAACACTCCATTCAATGCCTCCTGTGGTCTTCCATCAAAAGGATATCAGAAGGATTTTGATGAATCTTGATGCTAAGAAAGCTCCAGGTCCTGATGGTATTTCTCCACTTGTTCTCAAAACCTGTGCTCCTGAACTTACTCCTATTCTTTGCCGCCTTTATTCACTTTCTTATTCCAAAGGTGTTTTTCCTTCTGCTTGGAAATTTGTTCATATCCAGCTAGTTCCTAAAAAGGGTGACAAATCCCTCCCATCCAATTATCGTCCCATTGCAATTACTTCTACTCTTTCTAAATTAATGGAGAAATCAATTAACCGCCAACTCTTAAACTACCTTGAAACCTTCCGTCTGATCAACGATCGCCAGTATGGATTCCGTCAGTGTCGATCCACTGGTGATATTCTGGCTTATGTTACCTGTTTCAATGGAAAGGTTCAGTGAAACACAAGTAGTTGCTCTTGACATCTCAAAGGCTTTCGATCGTGTTTGGCATAAAGGTCTTCTAAACAAGCTTCCATCTTATTGTTTGATAACTGTTTTTAGTAATTGGTTATCCAGTTTTCTCTCTGATCGCTCACTGAGGGTGATGGTAGATGGCTCTGTCTTCTAACTTCTCCACTAATGCCTGTGTCCCCCAAGGTTCAGTTCTTTCCCCCACTCTTTTCCTCTTGTATATTAATGACCTTCTTCCATTTACTGGAAATCCTATCCATAGTTTTTGCTGATGATAGCACATTGCATTCTACTTCCCATTTTGAGAAACCTTGCCCTGCTCAATCAGCTTCAACATTTCGAAAATCTACTACCAATTCCTTAAATGCCGATCTTCAGGTAATTCTCCAGTGGGGCAAAGACAACTTAGTTGATTTCAACCCTTCTAAAACTCAGTCTTGTCTTATATCTCGCAAAAAGGATTCTTCTGCTCCTATGCTTATCTTTAGTGACACTCCGATTTCTAGACAAAATGATATATCTCTTTTGGGGATTACCCTGACTTCTAATCTCTCTTGGCACAAGCACATTACAAATATTGCTTCCTCTGCATCTAAAAAACTTGGTTTTCTCTTTTGCTCTCGGCGTTACTTTTCTTTCAAACAGCTGCTCACTCTGTATAAATCGAAAATCCGCCCTACCGTGGAATATTGTTCTCACATCTGGGGTGGTTCCTCCAAAACCTCTCTCAGGCTTCTAGATTCCATTCAGAAGAGGGCAGTTAGGTTAATTAATGATTCATCTCTAACAGAATCTCTCCACTCGCTCTCTCATAGACGTACTGTTTCTGCTGCATGCCTCTTCTACAGATACTTCCATGGGCACTGTTCTTCTGAACTGGCTTCTATAATTCCTGCTCTCTCTTTCAAAACAGTCCGAACACGTGCCACCACCAGCCAACATCCATTTACTGTCCAACTTCAAACCCACAGAACCAACCTTTCATCTTCCTCATTTATTCATTCAACTGCCATTTTCTGGAACAACCTTCCTTCATACATATTTCCTGAAAATTACAATCTACAGAAGTTCAAGTCCAATGTCAACAAATATATATTCTTTCGTCTTCTCAACCTCCAGCCCAAACACGGTGTTAAGTACTATAGGTTCTAATACCTCTCGTGTTTGGGATTCACATAAAAAAAAAAAAACAAAATTAAATACTTGACATTATACATAAATGGGAAAAGAGATTTATTTGAAGGTCATGAAAAGAGAGTAAAAGATAAATCTTGTATTATAAGCTCTTATAAGCGCGTAAAAAAGTGTAGCCATTTTAGCGTTTTCATGGAGGGTGGTGAAGGCAAAGTTCTGTAGAGTGTTCGAAAATTTAAAATAGAAACATATTTACCAATAATAGATTCTCTAATATATAATTTAGAAAAACGTGGTAAAGCATATGAAGAAGTGTATGACAACTTTGGTTTTTTAGAATACTGGCATTTACTTGGTTAGAACGAAATTAAAAATAAATCTTATAAGTTAGCTGCTTTTTATCACGTAGATTTAAATGGCAAAGAACTGAGTTCTGAATGTATTCATTTCAACTCTTACATAACTTTTGATTTGATTGACACAAAAATCAACTCTGGCAATAAAATTGAGAAAGAAGAAAGTATAAGTATTCAAAAATATTACAGTCATATGCAATGAGAAAACATTTTAAATAAATGTATTTCCAAATATTGAAATTGCATGAAAATTTTTTTGAGCATGATGGTGACAAATGCAGGTGATGAATGTTCATTTTCAAAGTTTATAAAGATTGAATATAGAAATAATGCGAACCAGTTGCATTTAAATCATTTAAATTTAATGGCAATAGAAAATGAGCTTTTACAAAAAGCTCATTTTCTATTGCCATCTTTTAATACATAGGGTTAGGAATGTGACTAAGCGAGACCCAGAAAAAAATTAAAACAAAATTTAAACTGAATAGGGGCCACATTTGGAAATTCACCAGGGGGCCTGAATGTTCAAAAACCACTTTTATAATTTTTGTAAAAAAACCTTTTCTTAAAGTTGTTCGTAGGTATTTTCTTCATATTTTGAACAAATTTCATACAAATTAAAGATTTCAAAAAATATAAAAATAAATTTAAAATTTAAAAAGGGAAAAAAAAACAAGAAATTTTTTTAAAAAAGAAAACAAAAAAATTTAAAAAATAAAAACAAGAAAAAAGAATTTAAAAAAGAAAACATTAAAAAATGAAGGGAAAAAACCTCCATCAACGGGCTTCCACCTTGACGTGGTGATGGACCATAGTTTCCTGTAGCTCTTTTAATACATAGGGTTAGGAATGTGACTAAGAGAGACCCAGAAAAAAATTAAAACAAAATTTAAACTGAATAGGGGCCACATTTGGAAATTCGCCAGGGGACCTGAATGTTCTTAAAATGGCCCTGGCATCTGTGATACAAAAAAGTATAGAACATATAGTAAAAGTATAAAATGTTGATTGGTAACTGGCAAAAGGTAACACTAAATAATTGCTACTAAAAAATAAAGTTGAGACATTGAAAGTCTTTTATCCTAAGAAAAATCTGAAAATATGAATTGAATTAAGACAAAACTAAAATATAAAAATGAAACATATGAAACATGAAAATATTTTATCAGATGTGTGAAAATGAAACTTGAAATTAAAATATGAAAATATGAATTGAATTAAAACAAACTATGTATATCCATCAGATAAGGAATTAAATAATACACTGTAATTGTAATGATCAAATTAAGAAATTGTTAAAATTAAGAAATTAAAATTTCAGCAAAAAGTGAATGCAAATGGTAGCTCCCCTTCCTCCAAAAGGTCTCATTTAAAGTAGTTTAAAAATTAAAATTCATATCAAACAGGCCACCCTTAACTCTCTGGCAGTGATGCTAAAAACAAAAGCAACAGTGGGTGCGTAATGTATTTTATTCATCAATCAATTTTTTGGATAAAAAGGCAAGAAATAGTTTACAATGGAAAAGCCTAAAATTTTATTCTTATTTTTAACATTATATTGTATGTCAGAAAACATCATTAGCAACAACCAAAAGAAAAAAAATTCCTGACTACTTTATGTCAAATCTCAGGATTAGTAAAGTGGGGAGAAAATTTCTATGGAAAATTAACAAGGAACAACAGTTGCTTTCTTATGAACAGGATGTCATAAAGAATTTTTTTACATAGCTATACTTTTTTCAAGAACTTATTGCAGGACTTGATAGAAGAAATTTTTTTGTAAAGATATTTATTTTATACATTATTAAAACATAATTAATGATGCAGATCAAAAGTGACAAGTGAATTCTAAAATTCATACTGGTGTAATTCTAGTAGATATTTAAATTTATAAGTTTTATTATTTTTGTTGTACAAATACATAATGGTAACAGCAAGATGGTTAAAAAGAGCAATTATTTGTGAGAAAAAACAATCCAAATTAAAAAAAAATTCTCATTCTAAAAAAAAGAGCTATTAAGAAATTATTAAATATCAAATAGTTACAATATTAAAAGTATTAAAATAATTTAAAACATCATAAAAGCAGCCCTACCACCCCAAACCAGCAATTACTTAAATGCAATAATACATATTTTGCTATTACATTTATGTTGTATGTATTACATTTGTAGAGTTTTCAATTAGTTATTGCCATACTAGAAATAGAATTGCTTAGCTACGAACAAAAAATATATGCCAACCTATGTGATTAAAACCTACAAGCTACTTATTTACCACAATTAAAACTCTACAACCCCACTACCATGCACAACAGTACTAGTTATGTGATATGATATTTGTGCCAAATCACTGATACAAAAGCTCTACGAATATTAAGTAATATGTTTCCTGATTAGGCCTGATGACGGGATTTATTATTGAATACAGAAATATTGTCAATTATTATGTAGTCATATTGTGTTGTGATTTAATTTACCTAAGATTAAACCAAAAAATGGAGTAAAACAGGCAAATATATTTTTAGATATTCTCTTCAAAAGATCATCTAGTGGCATCTCAAAATCTACTTCAGAAATGTACAGACATGGGTGTCATCTAAATTTCAAATAATCTCATTCCTTCTCAGTGAAAGTAGGAGTTCTCAGAGCATATGCACTCTGTATCCTCCAGATTCAGTGTGATGATGATTCCATTAAGCGGGAATTGAACTTTATCAGGAACCTGGAAAAGAAGAATGGATATCCCAATGTCTTGTTAGAGAGGATCATCTCAAACATGCACAAGTTCCAGAACCTCCGCAGTTGCAAACAATGAATCCACCAACCACATGGTTGTACCATTCATCACGGCCATCAGCAGCAGCAATACCACCACCATTGCAAAAACAGCCAGAGAGTACAATGTTGCGCAACATACTATGCAAGCATCAGATCACTAAACAGATCTTTTCCAATCGTCAACAGCAAAAAAATCCCAGTCCAAGAGGTCCCATTTAACATTCACTGTGAGTACAGTTCTGTGTATATAGGAGAATTGTACATTTAAAACCTGCTGCATAATCACCAGATTGCAGGGAACCTGTAATTTCACAGAAGCATTCTTACTCTCCAAATAATACCCTCTACAGAAGAAAAAAACCTTCAGAGAAGTATTCTTCGTTAAATGCTTTAGTCTTAGTAATCAATAAACAGCAAGATTTAGATATTGACCATGCTACATCATATTTCAAGATGGATCCTTTTCACTTAAATACTCATCATCAACTGAAATCAAGAATCCAACTCAGGCAAAAAATATGGTCCCCCAAGCTATTGAATACTGATACTCCAGTATTCAGTAGCTTGGGGGGGAAAAACTTCAGGAGTTACTGACTAGCCAAGGTCCACCAGTTCCTGTGAACTGAAAATAAACACAGTCTCAACCTGACAAGAAGACCTCCAGCAGTGAGTCTTACAACGTTCCGAATAATTTCGTAACCTACAAATCATATCTTCAAAATATTTAGCCTATGCTTTCCAGTTAGAATCATTAGAAATGAGAAATATCTTTTGTGGGAGTAGTTGTAGGGCACAACCTTATTCTGTACATAGAAATGGCCAAACTAGGTTTGCTACTTAGTGCATCAGTCTCATATTGTGTAGGCACATCACTTCACCACCAATTGCTTCGGTATTACACTACTTTAAATAAAAAGCAGTTCCAGTGGAGAAATATATTACTGTTTATTTAAAGTGTATGTCACTACAACCCAGATTGCTGGATTCAACTCTGCTTTGCTTATTGCTATGTACAGAAATGAAGCTGTACCCATGAGTACAATAATCTTTTATAGCTCTTGTTAGTAGGAGACTTTTGTCTTACCTATTTGAGTTTTAAGTTTCTTTTAATTTATTCTAATTAAATTAAATTTAACTTTATCTTATGTATTTATTATGATTAATTAGCTCATTTACCTATTTATTTATTTATTTTTCTTAACATATTTTTTTCAAGGTGCTTTATTTTATTTTAACACTTGATTAATTAACCCTCATTTTAGTACTTCTCTTAATACTTCTCATAATAGTTCTTAACCCTGCCCTTGAATCTTTAGCTCTGTAGCATTTATTCTTTTATTTTAATCCTAAACTTTTAGCTTCCCCCCCCCCTTTTCTCTCTCTCACTATTCTTCTACCCTGTACAATTAGTAACAACTGTGAAATCTTTGTGAAACCTTTGTTAAGAACACTTTTAGAATGACTGATATTTAATTGTTAAAACTTTTAATTCTGTGGTTTAATATTTACATTTTTTAAGAATTAAATTTGTAGAATAATTTAATCTTTAAAATCTAATATAATCAAACATTTTCAAATAGCCAGTGACCCCACATAGTCAAGTTATCAAGGATTGATGGATTGGCTCTCAGAAAAGTGTATTGCCAGTCTATGCTCTTTTCGGTAGCTCACTAATAGTAGATCCATAGCTGTCCAGTATATTTTTAGTTATATACAAGTGTAAGTACACAGATATGTGTATCAGTTATCTCATTTATTATTGGTTATTTCATTACGTATAGAATTTTCTGTTAAATAAAAAGAAGACAGCTTTGGAGGGAAGGTGAACTCCTATTAAGTTTTCTTCCCAACCATCATTTGGGTTCCTTTGCTAATATTTGCACACACACTAATAACACAGAGGATGGATCTACTGGTGTACAAGGTTGCATTCTTACTCTCTCATGATCCCCGTTTTATATATACTTCACATTTAAACTAATTTTGGATAATTTTCATTTCATTATCTCAGTTCATAGGCCTGATGGTAGGATTCAACGTGGATTCCAAAAGCATCAATTATTATGTAGTTTAACTTACTCGGTGCAGTACTCTTTGTACACAGTAAAATTCACTTGATATCAACAATTAATGTTATTTTAAATTAGTGTTATTGCCATTTAAAATTAAATTACTCTAAATTTTAAAAAATGTTATTATTTTTTATAGAATGAAAGTAAAGGAACAGGTTAGACAAGAAGAGAGGGACCAACTCTATAGAGAAGGAAAAGCCCTTGCTGAAGCAGATGAACTCCATGAAAAACTTGAAGAAGAACTGAAAGAAAAAGGGAAAAGAAAGAAAAAAGAATATAAAAAGGAACTTGATATAACAAAGGAAAATCAAAAACTTTTTGATGCTGCTCAGAAGGCACTGGAAGAGGTAAATTAGTAAAAGTTCTTTTCTTTAGAACTGTTATAGCCTAATTTTTTTTTATCAACTCTGTATGAAAAACTTATTATATATTATAGGTTATATAATATGTTGTAGATTATATAATCAACCTAAGCTGATAATGTACTATGGTGAATTTTTGTATTTTAAATATAAATGTTTTTAAAGGCTCCTATGATAAGCCTAAAAACTGGAGTAACAACGGTATTAAAAGTGGAAATTGAATACTTGATGGTAATGAGCTGACTTTGTTATTTTATTGATTGTGTGCTGAAAAGGGAGCAGATAGATCAAGACATCAAATGCAGACATTGTTGGGATATCAGAGATGTGGTGTCACTCAGATATAAGGGATGCAGAATTTGAATATGGAGAGTACAATGTCTACAGAAAGGACAGACAGGATAGGAGGAGGGGTTATGCTCTTAGTTTAGAAGCACATAAAATCTAAGACAGTGCATCCAGTTGACATGGGTGACCAGTGTAATCTTGAGTCATTGTGGTATGACATAAGCACTGGGAAAGCAAAAATGAGAGGACTGTGTTATAGGCCTAATCATTCAGATGAGTGCAACAAACACCTGTACAGAGAAATAGAGTGGGTCAGTAAATCAGAATGTCTTATAATGGGCCATTTTAACTTCCCAGATATTGACTAGAACTTGTGGTTTGGTCACTCGCACACTAGTAAGACTTTTGTGGATTTATTGGATGACTATTTTCTACAGCAGCATGTTCGAGGGGCAACCAGAGAGAGAGTAACACTCTTGATCTGATTATCAGGTGATAAAGGAACCACTAGGTGGCAGTGATCACAGTGTACTGATGTGGGATTTACTTAAAGGTGTAACTACCATCAGGGGTAAAGGGAAGGAATTTTGCTTTAGTAAGGGTGATTATGGTGGTCTCAGACAGTTTTAAATTCTATACAATGGGACCACCTGATGATGTTACCAGCAGCAAATTATAAATGGGAAGCATTCAAGAAATTAATCTTGGAAGCTACTATTCCAAGATATACTATCTTGGAAATACTGTTCAAGGTTTAGGCCTAAATGGATATCAGAAGAACTAATGAGACTCATTGCAGAGAAGAAAAATGCATGGGATGCATATAAATTATCAGGCGATGCAGAAGCCTATGGCAGATATAAACTAACCTGTAATCAAATCACAGAGGAGGTTAGGCAAGCTAAAGCAGACTACAAGAATTCACTGGAAAAGAATGCAAAAAAAAAAAGAAGCAAAAACTTCTATGCTTATATTAACAGTAGAAGGAAGGGATTGAATCACATTGGTCCCCTTGATGTTGTTGCCCTAACTGTTGATGATCCTACTCAGGTTTCTGACAAAACGAAATAGGTATTTTTCATCTACATTCATACATGAAGAATTCTTTAGGAACGGGGATGGCAGAAATTTTTGAAACTAACAGGAAGCTAAACGATTTTGTGATAATTGAGAGGAAAGTGGCTGAGAAACTGTGATGTTAAACATTAAAAAGGCACCTAGGGTGGATGGGATCTATCTGGTTATCTTAAGGAAGGCAGCATAGGATGTAAACGTGGATAAGATCTTAGTCATAATTATGAGAGCATCTTTGGATGGAGATTCGCACATCTCTCTATGGACTGGAGAAGTGCGAATATATCCATAATTTAAAAAGCAGGATCAAGGGATGCATGAGTAATTACAGACCGATTAGGTTAACTTCTGTTCCAGGGAAAATAATGGAGCCACTGGTTAAAGGAGTAATGGAGGATCATCTAGACAAGGTTGCAATTATACTTCATACATAGAGTGAGTTTGTTAAAGGAAAAATCTTGTGTGACCAATTTGATTGAATACCATGATGTGGTCTCAAAGTAACTGGATGCAAAAAATAATTTTGATATCATATACTTGGATTTCAGGAAAGCTTTTGATACTGTTGTACATAAAAGACTGCTGTACAAATTGGAACAATGTGGCATTAAGGGCAAGTTGCTGCTATGTGTAAAGGGATGGTTGAGTGGGAGAAGACAGAGAGTGATAATTAATGGACACTGCTCTTCATGGACTAATGTTATTAGTGGAGTCTCCCTGGGTTTGGTGTTGGCCCATTGTTGTTTTATTTGTTTATCAATGATATTGATGAAGGCATATCAGACTTAATGTTCCAATTTACAGATGAAACAAAGTTGTGTGGTTAATGACAGGTACGCTACTGCCAGAGGATCTAGAAAAGTTAGGCAGATGTGGCTGAGAAATGGCAGTTGAAGTTTAACATTGACAAATGCAAAGTAAGGGTAGTAGTAACCCCAGAGTACCATACCAACTGTGTGTTACTATACTCAGGGTAGTGGAAAATGAAAAAGATGAAATGAAGAAGGGTAATTGTGCAGTTAGATATGAAGTTCTCTGAGAAATGCAGACAGGCTGTTTGCATTGCTCAGAGAACAGGCTGTCAATGATATACAAGAATTTTGCTATCAGGAATAAGGAAATGATTATCCCATTGTATAAGGCAGTGATGGCGAACCTTTTAGGCTTGGCGTGTCAAAAATTCGGAAAATGCCTAACTTGACTCTGCTGGCGTGTTCCCCCCCCCCCCCCCCCGGAACAAAAGAGAAACAGTTCTTTACATATTCATTTATTTTAAAAAAATACAGTCCAATCATGTGTGGTGTTATGTATTATAAATTGAAATGTTAAATAATTATAAAAATGAAATACAAGTAAAACAAACTCTGACACATGTAAAATAATAGTAATGAAAAAACAGATTCATTATTAAAAACAGTTTCATATAGTACATTAATCAAACAGGAGGAAAACCGCAGTTATGCAGAAGTATAAAGTGAGAAAAAGTAAACGATTGCACACTGATAATTGGGCTTAAAATAGTGCACTAAAAAATCACCCTACTTTTAATAGTAATTTTGAATTGAACTGAAAAAAAAAATATGGAACACATTGCATTTCATTTGATTAATATCAATTAATGACTTTTTTGTTGCTGTCCTAATGGATAAGTCTGAAATTGAAGGTAGATACTTTGTGCACTTCAAGCCCAAGCAAGCAGCACTAACTTAATCTGTCATTTGGTTTCTTTTGTCCATCTTAATGTTGTTTAATGCCGAGAATAAGGTCTCGCAAGAGTATGTAAAGGGAAAAATTGTGAGTAAAGCCATTGCTAGATTTTTAAGGGTGCTAAAAGTTTCCGGTATTCGTTTTCAAGAATTCAAAATTTCTTTTTCGTAGTGGCACTCTTCATTCTGCAGGTGATTTCTTTCCAGATCCTCAAGTTGAGACCTCAGGTCAACAAACACTTGAGTCCAAATGCTGGCCTGGAACTCTGCTAACTGCAGCTCTAATCCTTCAATTTGTATCCATTGGAAATCGTTTAATTCCATAATAGTGTAGGCTACTACATCTCGATAACTTAATTATTTTAATTGTCTGTTCTAAACTTCTGAATTGATTAAATCTTCCACCAAACTGATCAATTATTGAGTTTAAAATGTGCTGGTACTTTACATGCAAGGGTTTCATTTCATTTTGCACATCCGAGCTGACCTACTCAAAATATTTTTTTGGCAAGGAAATTACTTATAACTTTAGTCCCCGCATCTTGTTTGAACAAGGTAAATGTTGGAAGTGATCACAGAATGGTAATATGCACACTTGATATAGACGTAAGAAAAGAAAGGAAAAAACTGACTCGAGTAAATAATATGAAGGTCTTTGAGATAACAGAAGAGGAGAAAAAACTGTATGTACTGGAACTTAAGAACAAGTTTGAGCTTCTGCAGACGGCTCAGAACCAAGGTATCGACGAGGAATATTACAACTTTCTGAAAGTGATAAAGCCCAAGAAACCTATAGGTAAAAAGAAATCCAAAGAAGAAAAAATTAGTCAAGAAACACTTGTGATGAACCGAGGACGACAAATGAAGAGCAAGATAAACACTGACAAGGAGAAAATTGAGTATACTGAGTTTTGCAAAGCCATTAGAAAGAGACTCTGAGAGGACATCAGAAGATTTAACACAAGAAAAGTAGAACAAGCAATAAGGGAAAACAAAGGACTTAAATCAGCAGCCAAGAGCAGTAATACAGAAAGACAAATGATACTAAAACTGAAGAATAGCGATGATGTACTTATAAATAGCAGAGAAGGCATAATTCAAATAGCAGAAGACTACTATAGAGAATTATACAAGGAGCGAGGGAGTGATGCCAGCAGTGGGGAAGATGGATCTCAAATTAGTAATTCATACGACATACCCGATATCCTTCCTGATGAGGTAGAACGTGTTGAAGAAAATGAAGAATCAGAAAGCCCTGGGGGAAGATGAAGTTACTGTAGAATTGTTAAAGTTGGGAGGAAGAGACATGGCACAAAAACTGGCAAGACTTCACAAAATGCATCAGAAAAGGTGTGATGCCTAAGGAGTGGAATAATGCAATCATAGTTTTGCTGCATAAGAAAGGAGATAAATCAGAAATTGGAAATTATAGACCAATTACCTTGTTATCCCACATCTACAAGTTGTTCACAAGGGTCATTACTAACGGATTAGAAAGAATACTTGATGAGAACCAACCGAAAGAGCAAGCTGGCTTTAGGACAGGATTCTCAACTATGGATCACCTTCATGTAATGTCACAGCTAATGGAGAAAACAAATGAATATAAAACACCATTATGCCTGGCATTTGTGGATTATTATTAAAAGGTATTTGACTCCATACAGCATAAGGCAATGTTTCAGGCACTGGAAAGACAAGTCATAGATACCCCATAAATTATGATTTTGAAGAAAATATATGAGAACACTACCTCCTTTATTAGACTAGACAAAGCCAGTAGCAAATTTAAAATTGAGAAAGGAGTTCAACAAGGAGACACACAATATCTCCAAAGTTGTTTACTGCTGCCCTTGAAGAAGCTTTCAGACGATTAGACCGGTCACAGAAAGGAGTCAATAAATGGAGAGTATCTAAACCATTTACGATTTACAGATGACATTGTGGTCATAAGCCACGATCCCAAAGAATTAGAGGAAAATCTTAATCAGTTATGCAGAGTTAGTGAGGATTTTGGACTAAAGATGAATATGGCTAAAACAAAAGTAATGATGAACAAGTATGCCACAGAAAGGGATATAATGATTGAAGGAGCAGTAATTGAAAAGGTGGAGTCATATACTTATCTGGGACAAGTCATCAGCTGTAATAATGATAAATGGCTGGAAGTCAAGAGAAGAATAAATATTGGATGGATAGCATTCAGGAAATATAGTCACATACCGAGGAGCAATATCCTAATTTGTCTGAAATGTAAAATAATGAACCAACATATACTATCCACCATGACTTATGGAAGTGAAATTGGGGCACTCACCAAAAGAATGGAAGAGAAGCTGAGAATGACACAGTGAAGAATGGAGCGAATTATATTGGGAATCAGACTGTTAGATAAGAAGAGAAACACATGGATTAGGCAGCAAACTCAAGTAAAGGACATTCTTATCAAAACTAAAGAACTAAAATGGTCTTGGGCAGGACATATAGCTCGAAGACATGATGACAGATGGACTAAGAGAATAACAGAATGGTACCCAAGAGGAGCTAGAAGAAAACCTGGAAGACAACGACGGAGATGGACAGGTGAAATTCATGAGTTTGTGGGTAGTAAATGGATGGCCATTGCACAAACAGAAGGAACTGGAAAGTTGCTGGAGAGGCCTTCATCCTGTAGTGGATTGATAATGGCTGATGATGATGATCTCGTTTGAAAATTTGAAGTTTAGTTTCAAAGGCTTTTATGTATCTAAACATAACGTCAGTACTTTTGCCAAAACTTTGTAACTTTAAGTTCAGTTCATTCTTATGAACCAAGAGGTCTGTAAAAAACATCAGTGTGCTGACCCATGTACAATCATTGAGCTGAGGAAACTGTTCCAAATTTTTATTCTCAACATATAACTTAATTTCTTCATAGCACTCCACAAATCTTTTGAGGACTTTTCCTTGGCTCAACCACCTCACAATGTTATGCATAAGCAGTCTACTGTAAGATGATTCAACTTCCTGCAATAGTTCAGAAAATTCTTGCTTATGAAGGGGTTGAGCAGCTATTGAATTCACTATTTTTGTTACACCTGTCATTACATAATGTAATTCTATTGAATCCTGCCTTGGCACACAACACCTCCTTGTGGATAATGCAATGAAATGGCACAACTGGATGTCCAGTAGCTTCCACAAACAGTTTCACAAATTCAACCTTTTTTCCCACCATATTGGATGCCCCATCTGTCATCACAGACAACTTTAGACATATCAATGCTTAGGTCACGGAGAATTTTTAGAACAATGTTGCATATTTTGTTCCCTGATATACTTATTGGCTCTGTTTCTACCTTTACCAGCTCTTATCTCATTGTCTGACCATCAGAAAATCTAGCAATGATGGCCAATCAAGCTGATGAGGTGACATCAGTAGTTTCATCAAGACAAATCGTATAATTGTAAAAAAAATTTACAATTATTTAAGTCTCCTTTTAATTGATGTCGTACGTTGGAGATCATTGTCATCACTCTGTCTTTAATGGTATTTCTGCTGACTGGTAAATCAGAAATACGCTTAATAATAGCATCTTTATTTTGCATATCTTGAAACAAAAAAGGTGCACATTTCAGAAGGGTTTCTTTAATAAATTCTCCTTCACTGAGGGCCTTTCCATGCTGAGCTATGGAGTGAGCAATGCTGAAACTTGCTGATATTAATTTCGTAGGACCTCTTAAGAATTTAAGGAAGTTATTTGATTGATGCTCTTTTCGGTGTAGCTGCTGAGAAATTTTATTGCATCATTTGCATCTCCCTCTCTCTCTCTTGCCCTGGTTAAATGTGTAATTATACTTACAGATGTTGTTTGATTTTTAGGAGTATTAGCAACTAAGGCCATGTTGCTCCTGGAATATGCGGTGGTTATTCCCTTGACCTTTCTGCATCCTCCATATTTGGTGGTGACAGGCTCGAACCCTGGTCTAATCAAGAAGCGTGTGCTACGCACTGCTGCTCCTTCCCACCTGGCTACGGAGGCGCCTATACTTACAGAACAGTGGCAACCTTTGACAAGTATATTTAAAGAGGAGGTTAGAGGCAGTGAGACAAGCCATATGAGCACTTTTCAGTTACCAAATTGAAAAGTACAACTAGTGACTCGTGTCCAAATGCAGTTCATGATCAAAAAGAAGTTTTGAAAGAAGACAAATTAATGACATCCCGAAGAAAAAGAACTTCTGAACCAAACTTCTGATGGAGGTAATCTGAAGCAGGCTAGGCATGTTATCCTTACTTGTGCAGAAATTCTGTTCATGTTCCTCTCTTCTTGCGTGAATAAAGAAATTTGCTTGCTTCTTTTAAATGTTATTCCAACATTTAAAACCCCAAGTAAGCCTCACATCCTTGTACTGAGGTCATTACTCTTAGATATGTTGAAGAACGTTATGTATAAATTTATTTTACCAACAGGTTTCAAATCTTCCACTTATATTTTGGAAACTGATTACCATAACAGACTAAACTAGAATAAGGATTCAGATTTTGTCATAGGCTTTTCTACTGTCAAGATTTTGGAGAATATAAAACAAGGGGTGAACTAGTGAACAGTCCTATGGCTGTACAGTAAACCTCCGCTATTCGTGGTATCTGTTTTCGCGTATTCGCAGTCGCTGATTTAATATAAAACGAAACCTTTAAAAATGTGAATTTTAAATCGCCGTGAACATTTTCCGCCATAAAAAAACATGGGCGTGGCTAAAATCATCTTTCCTGGTCAAAACAGCACTCAGTGGGTGGGGGAGATGGGTGACAAAATTGCGAGCGTGGATGTTTCTCACTAATCCTTGTTCAGTATGTGCTATGCGCTTGTCATAGAAGGTTTTGTCGTTTGTTTTTAATTTATATGCTTATAAATTGAATAAATTTATCAATTTATAAATTGATATGCTTACAAAAGTGAAAAATCTATCGTTTTGCAGTGTGTTAGTGTAAACAGACTTTTTCAAGTGTGTTAATGGAAGAAAGTGACTTTATTGTGGACAAATTCTTCTCTAACCCCTACAAAAATATGGCTACGAATAACAAGGGAATTGTGAAAAGATCAAAGAAGGTGATGACATTAGTGAGTAAAATTCAGTTATTAGACAAAATTTCTAATGGTGAAAATGTCTCGTCAGTGGCAAAACATTATAAAATCAATAAGTCAACGGTACGATCAATCAAGAAATCGGAAGAAAAAATGCGCCGCAGTGTCCGTGAAAACGCGCTAATTGCTTCAAAAATTTGCTCTGTAACTCATGATGTTAAATTAGAAAAAATGGAAAAGCTTTAAATCTGTGGATAGAAGACTGAACTCAAAATAAAATTTCCCCTTTTCATCATTTGTGAAAAGGCAAAATACCTTTATCAACACTAGTGAAACTGGTGATAGAACTGGCAGGATAAGTTTTTTAGCTATAGCAAAGGTGCTGGATTGAAAGATTGGTTTGAAATTTCTAATAAATATTACATTTAATATTAAATTGTTTCTTATTTTCATTTCGATGCCTTATGCTTGCATTTCACTATGTACTGTCTATGTACATAGTCATATTATGAAGGTACATATAATACATACATAGACAAAATTTTAGACTAGTTTTTCTTATATATTTCATACTTTGGAACAGAACCCTTTTATTACTATGGGAGCCATAACTCAGTATTCGCGGCATTTCTCAGGAACGTAACCCCCGCAAATAGCGGGGGTTTACTGTATTTTAATATAAAATTTGTAGAAGAATAAGAGACACTTACCTCAATATGATACATAGAACACTTCCTAATGACACTCTTAGTATAAAACAGAGCTGTGATGCTCAATATGTTCTATGTTGTATTTCAATATTTGTAGAAGAATAAGAGATTAGTATAAAACAGCTATGTTGCTCAGTACATTCTACCTCAATATTTGTAGAAGAATAAGAGAATTTAATATAAAATGTGTATTTTGTCAGTGAAATTTAATTTTTAGAGCAGTGTGGACATTTCAGGAACCTACTGCCTTTAACAAAAAAATCTGTTTTTCTCCTGCTTACAGTTGCCTGATTCTCCAGCTTTTTGAAATTAAAAGTTTTCAACTCTCCTAAGTTCATTGTATGATGTGGTTTCCTGGCCAACTTCAAACTTCATTATTGGTCCGTTTTTTTTTTTTTTTTTTTTTTTGAAGACTCCTCCCCCAACATTTACTAGGGGGTATCAAAAAGTTTGTATCCTGACCATTTTTATGATGCCATTTTTAATATAAGTTGTCTGCATATTCAATAACTAACATGTGAAATTTCATTCCCATAGGTACAACAGAGGTGGAGCCCGGAATCCGAGGAAGGATGCTATGGTTGACAAAGTGGAGTATCAAGCAGTAATCAAGTTCCTGCATTTGCAGGGCAAGAAAGCTCAGAAAATTGACGAAGAAATGAAAGCTGTGTATGGGCAGAATTGTCCATCCTATGACACTGTAGAAAAGTGGAAACAGGAGTTCCAGTGCGGTCATACAGGTGACTTTGATTAGCCAAGAAAAGGCCATCAACATCCACAGACAGTGAGATGGTTGCAAAGGTTGAGCAGCTGATGCTGACAGACATCTGACAATTCTTTTTATTGCAAATGAAGTGGGAATTAGTTATGGGTCTGCCCACAGCATTTTACATGACCATCTGCACATGTCTAAGGTCTCTGCACGATGGGTTCCAAGATTGCTGATGCCTTTGCAGAAGCTGTTGCCACCACTAACTTTGTTGCCCAGTGCAGCTTCAAACTACTGCAGAACCCACTCAATTCTCCTGACCTAGCACCATCAGACTTCTTGTTTTGAGAAATGAAGAAACCATTGCGTGGATGCCACTTTGATTTGTCTCAGGAAGTCATCAATGAAGTAGAATTGTGGTTTCAGTCAAAAAGTGCAGACTTCTATGATCAAGACATTAAACAACTGATCCACAGATGGGAGAAATGTGTTACTATACATGGAGAGTACATAGAAAAGGATTAAAGTTCCTGTGAAGTTTCACCTTTCTAGGGCTATTATGTCTTTGATGAGCCAAGAGAAGGAAGGCCATCAACATCCACAGTGAGATGGTTGCAAAGGTTTAGCAGCTGGTGCTGAGTAACAGACGTGTGACAACTCATTTCATCCCAAATGCAGTGAGAATTAGTTATGGGTCTGCCCACAGGATTTTATGTAATCATCTGCACATGTCTAAGGTCTCTGCACAATGGGTTCCAAGATTGCTGACGCCTTTGCAGAAGCAATGTCAAATGCAACGTTCTTGCCAGCTGTTGGATTTGTGCTACTGCAACTCCCACTCTATTCTTCTGACCTAGCACCGTCAGACTTCTTGTTTCAAGAAATGAAGAAACCATTGTGTGGACGCTACTTTGATTTGTCTCAGAAAGTCATCAATGAAGTGGAATCGTGGTTTCAGGCAAAGAAGACTTCTATGATCAAGGCATTAAACAACTGATCCATAGATGGGAGAAATATGTTACTATACATAGAGAGTACATAGAAAAGGATTAAAGTTCCTGTGTTAAAGTTCACCTTTCTAGGGCTATTATTTCTAGGTAAGGGTACGGACTTTTTGATATCCCCCCTCATATAATGTAATCAATCACTGAAAAATGACATCACATTAGCATCGCTCATTCCACAACTAGTAAAAAAAAAAATGGAAACAAGTTCATATAAAGAAGACAGAACACCTCCATATATTGGAAGATCTGTACAGAACTGCCATGACAGCATTTTACCACTGAAGGGGTGATTAACCACTCATTTCCCACAGGTCTTGATCACTCAACCTCACTCATGACTTTTGGCTCTGGAGCTGCACGAAGGAAAACACATGTCAGGGTAGCATTCCTGACCCAGTTTCTTAAAGGATAGCACATTGCATGGCATGTGAGAAACATCCCTCTCAATATCTTATAGTTCATAGTTGAACATGCCATTATCAGTTTGAGGTTCTGCCAGTCCATGTGGTGGCCACACCGAGGTTCATATCGAGTACTGATTGAAAAATCCAATATCGTTACTCAGAACAGCAGTTATACCTTACCATTAACATCTTGCTAATGCACTGGACAACAGTCATGCCACATGTTATGTGTTGCCGATAATGCTGGTACACAAAAACATCAAGCAGTAAAATGACAATGCATGTTCTTCATTTTCTTTATACACAGCTATATGTGTTATGTAACAGGTTAATCATTCATAGCAAAACATTTTCCCTGTTACTGAGTTTTGGAACTAATTTTGTTTTTCATGTAATTCTCTTTCATGTCTTCAGAAAAACAAGCCATACCTATCAAATTAGATCATAAGGTCATGCTCCATGAGCTCTAAACATGGATACTTTAATTGTGGCAGCCTGTTAGGGTATACATATACCTAATAATATAGCTAAATTTAAATATCTTTGGTTTCTAACCACTCTCTGGAAACAAAGAGAGAAATTTTTGCTTACTTTATCATAAGCAGTTCCAAGATTCTGATCACTTTGCTATAATTTTGTGAAACAACACTTGTAAAAAAAAATATATATATATAAAAATAGAAGAAAAAAAAAAATTAAATATTGAAGAAAGAGCATTATGTAATTATATTTTATTCATTTTAGGAAGATGACAAAAGGGCTGAATTATTTGATGCTACTAAAAGAAGAATTGTAAAGCTTAAGAAGCAAAGGGATGAGTTAGTTGCAAAGTAAGATTATATACAAATTATAATTATTCATCAGTTATATACAAGATGATCCTCTGTCTCTGCAGAACCCAGTTCTAGTTGTAGTTGATTTATAGGCACATCAACAGCTTAAGCCATATTGTGCCATTGTGTGTTATTCCTGTAGAAATGCGTGTTCATGGAGTGATTTACATGTGCACTGAAAAACCTGAAATAACTACTCCCTCCACCTGAGATTTGCTAACTACAGTCCTGGTTGAAGAGTCCTTCAGAAATTCCTCCAGTCTACAGGACCTGTATGACAGGACTCAAACCCAGACCTCTGCAGACAAGTGGCAAAACTACCATATTATTCCAGAGGGGGAAAAAACCCTAAATTTTGTTATAATCCTCCTTACAGAATAAGAGACACCCAATGTGATCAGGAGTAGCTCCAGGATTTACTAAGGGGGAAGGGCTAAAGCAGTGTTCCAGGGAATCATTAAGCTTTAATTGTCATGTAGCAGTGAAAAAATCCACATTATTTTGGTCATGGGGAGAAACTATAACTCCTTTAGCCCTCACACCTGGGGTTTTTGTCATGGGTTTTATCATGTACCACAATGTTTTAAACTATGACATTGATAAGGCCCTAAACTGGACATGATTTGCACTGCACTGCACTGTAGTGAACCATTTCTTTACATTAGCAGGTAGTTAAATTCTGAAGGTATTACTTTCCACAAACCCATCTGTTCAGAAGTTATTTTGCCATGTGCTTACTTTCACTTGACGTTATTATCAGTGGCAGTCCTGGGATTTTCTGAATGAGATATAAAAAACTTCTGGGGGATCATTGAGATTTAATCATAATGTAGCAGTAAAAAAAAAAATTCACATTATTTTTATCATGGGGACTGTGTCACCCCCTTATGATAAAAAGTCCACCTTAGCCCCTATTGATAAAATGGTAAAATGATTTTATGATAAAAAGTCCCCTTAAGCCTCTATTTGGAACTGCCACTGGTTATTATTTCTAAATTTTATTATTTTTATCAGATGTTTACTCCCAAAAAGGACAAGACATGTCATTCCCAAGCTTGTGAAGTAATTAATTCAGTGATCAAATTTTGTGAAGCTAAGAAAATGCAGATGGAAGTTTTCAGCCTCTAATGTGTGCTGCAGCAGGTGTAAATCTTAGCATATGGCAGAAAGTCTATTTGACAGCAGTTGTGAAAAAGTTACCATCCACTCCATTGCTAGATTTTGGCATAAGCCAAATAAGCCATGGCTTGGGATCTCAGTATCCAAGGAGGCTTAGCCATTTCTTTTTGTGGGGATAAAAATCTATAATTGCATATTTCAGGGCCTCTTCACATTCTTTGGTTTTAGAGTCTCTTCATATGGTTTGGCTTAGGGTCTCATCTTGTCTAAATTTGGCCCTACATCCAGTAAACACATGTTAAAATTAAACAATTTTAACAAGTGTGTCATCCATAACACAGTTAATGATTTCTATATTTCAAAGAAAATAGTTTCGTGAGTTTAAAAGCTGCTAATAATATTAAAGAAAAGAAAAGGAAAATAATGTATATTTTGTATCTTGATAAACTCAGCCACCAAATTAATTACTTCAAGCTTGGGAGTGACATTCTTACTCTTCTTAGATATAGATATCTGATAAAAATGTTAAATTTTAGATAAATAATCCTTAAAAAAGTGAAAAAGAAATAATGTCAATGTCAAATGAAAGAAAGTTCAAATAAAAAAACTTTTGAATGGATGTCCATTCGAAAATTAAAACATTTTCAAAACTCAACTGCCTACTATTGTAATGATGTGGTCCACTACCAGAGCAACACTAATCACATTACATTCTGAAAGGACTATAATGGCTCTTTTATTGACACATGAAATTTTGGTAGTAGCATATTCAAGATTGTCAAACAAATCTACCTTATCTCATTAGGCGTGCAATTTCCAGGACCTACGTTATAGGGACCTGCCTATATTTTTCAATCAGGCTGTGAATGCAGAATTTTACCTTATCATTTTTTATGAGGTTGTCAACCAGTTAAGTGATACAGTAAACTCTTTAAAATATGGTATCCTCAGGGATTGAGAGGTGCTGAATAAAAATTTTCTGGATTTTAGAGAGATTTATTTAGGATTGAGCAGTTTTTGCTGCTCAATCATAAGTATTAACACAAACAACTGAAGAACATATTTACATCAGTAAACATTTTTTTTAACTGAAAGATAGTGGTTAAAATGTAAACAACAGTTCAATTTGTTAAATGTGAATAAATGATAACAAATAGAGACACAGAAAAGTCAGAATATCAGTGGATGTGCTTCAGAGAAAAAATACTTTTGCAATGAGGAATAAGAAAAAAATTAACTAGTGTTATTAAGTAATAATTATTATAATGAGGCAGTTTTTATCAGTTTACATGATATTTTGCTTTTAATAATTACTGTGGAGAAATTCAATCAATCAATTTCTTGCATTTAATAACAAAGATCGCTAAGTTTTGTTTTTGCTGCCATTATAGAAAAAACAGGTAGTCAAGGTCATTCACTTGGCCTTCTCTTCAGTAGTATTAGTATGGAGTGGGAAGCAAAGTGATTTGGTTTTTTGGTTTTTTTTTAGGAGCATTAGCAACTAAGGCCATATTGGTCCGGGATATGCGGTGGTCATTCCCTGACCTTTCCGCATCCTCCATATTTGGTGGTGATGGGCTCGAACCCCGGTCTAATCAAGAAGCATGTGCTACGCACTGCTGCTCCTTCCCACCTGGCTACGGAGGCGCCTCAAAGCAAAGTGAAGTGAGTGACCTTGAGTCACTTGTTCTTTTTCTCTCTACTTTATTCATACACATGATGAGCTGTATAACTAGTTATCAATGGCAAAGTAAAACTTTGGTTGTGTGAAATTAAATCTGTTGTTTGTATGCATCAATAAGTTGCTGTTTATGGAAGAGTTTATGGAACAATAGATATAATAAAGCATACATTTTTCTAGCTGTAACCACACTGGGCATTTCCAGTCTATCTTTGCTCTCAGTTGTTCTTAAGTGGCCACACTGGTTGCCATTTCACGAAAGCATTATGTGACCAGCCACAGAGCTGTAATTTGTAAGAGCCATGTGCAGTAAGTTACAAAAATTATTAAATAAGAGATAGCACTAAAAGAGAGAAATTCAAAGTTACAATATAGCTAAAACTATATGGCCTCAGAAAAATAATAAGATGTTACGATTATTATTAGTATTAGTAGTGGCAAATGATGTAAGCAATCAAGCTTATAAAGCATTCACCCAAAAAAAAATCCTACATTAACCATCTATCCTCTCCAATAATTCTTCTAGTTCTTTCTTGATATTCAATGATATTCAAATCAATGATATTCAAATTACCTAACTCCACAACACCAGATGAGAGTTCTAACAATCAACTACCCTCTGGATGAAGGCAAATTTCCAAACATCCAACCTGCAACCATCCTTCCTCAATTTCAATTTATACCCCCTCATGTATATAGTCTGAGCAAGGGGAATGCCATCAACATTTAGCCTGTTCAGTCCATTCAAGGCCTTAAATACCTCAATCAGATCTCCTCATAGGTGCCTAGTCTCCAGATGCTACAATTTGTGGAACTGAAGCCTTTCTTGATAAGTGCATCCTTCTGTCCCCCTCACCAATCTCATTGCCCTTCTCTTTAATGAGGCCTCCAGACCTGTATGCAGTAATCAAGGTGCAGCATACCCTTTGTCTTGTACAATGGAATAATCACTTCCTTATACTTGTTAGCAAAGTTCACATATATCATTGACAAAACCCTCTGAGCTGCCCTGGAAACCTTGTTGGCACTGTTCAGAGACTGCAGTTATTAGTTCAGACACAACATGTGTTTGTTAAGGGGATGTCTTGTCTGACCAATTTTAGTGGATACTACGATGTTGTCACAAAGAAATTGGATGCAAAAAATAATTTTGATGTCATATACTTGGATTTTAGTAAAGCTTTTGATACTGTTGCACATGAAAGACTATTGCACAAGTTGGAACAGCATGGCATTAAGAGCAAGTTGCTGCTGTGGATAAAGGGATGGTTGAGTGGGAGAAGACAGAGAGTGGTAATCAATGGACACTGCTCTTTGTGGACTAATGTTATTGATGAGGTCAATGATATTGATGATATTTATCAATGATATTGATGAAGGTATATCAGGCTTAATCTTAAGGTTGGTAGGGCCCAACCCTACCAACCTTCAGATGATATGAAGGTTGGTAGGGTTGTTAATGACAGTAAGGACAGTATGCTACTGCAACAGGATCTGTTGCACTCCCTTTAGCCAGCTGGTGGCGATTGCTGGAACAAATTTCCATTTGTTGTTGTGGAAGTTGACAGCTAAAGTAAATGCAAGGCTGACAATTAAATGCAATGCTAGACAGACAAACAGTAAATGCAAGGCTGACAAGTAAATGCAATGCTAGACAGACAAACTTTTGGAGTGAATGTATAGGTGAAACGGGAAGGTTTTTTTTTTTGGCTGATGCTATATAAGCTTGCTTTCTTGCATCATATGCCTCTACTAATGCTAATGCTAATTTCTTTACAGCCATTTTGTCTGTGTATTGACACTAGTAATCACCTGCTACTGATGAGCAAGCAATTCGGCCCAAAATCCTGAAACAGGCAGTCAAAGTAGTTTCATCTTTTAAATACGAGGAGCAGTACAAAAGTAATGCCTCCTATTTTTTTCTTCAGAAAATTTAATTCCATCAAGTATGCCTTTTACATCAATTAATTCTCAGTCATTAATAAACACACTGTTTTCCACAAAGTCACCATCATTTTCTATGCACTTCCGCCATCTCTGAGTCAGGCGCTGTATTCCAGTCCTGTAAACATCCTTACTCTTGTTCCGGAGGGTTTTGCAAACACTATGCATGAGCTGGTTGACGTCTGCAAAATAGGTTCCATGGAGTGCATCCTTCAGCAGGACAAAGAGATGATAGTTGATAGGTGCAAAATCTGGGCCGAGAGAGGTGAGGAAGAACAGTGCACTCCAGTTTTGCAATGGCCTCCATCATGTGCAGACTGATGTGGGGTCATGCGTTGTTTTGGAGAAGAACCTCATTAAGGTTTTGTCCTTTCAAACTCTATGGATGCAGGCTTTTAATGTTTCCACATACCAATCTGAGTTGAGTGTGGTGCCACGCTCCAAGAAGTCCACAAGCAAGACCCCATCTTTGTCCCAAAACACTGTTGCCATGACTTTACTGACAGATGACTTTCCAGGCTTCTTTGTGCTTGTGTGTCAGCATTTTAGGGACCCACCAAGCACAAACTTTTTTGTAGCCTAGTTCTCTTATGGTGATTATCATAAAGGAACTTTTAGTGTCAACGTTTTCACATATCAATCTGAGTTGAGTGTGGTGCCACGCTCCAAGAAGTCCACAAGCAAGGTCCCATCTTTGTCCCAAAACACTGTTGCCATGACTTTACTGACAGATGACTTTCCAGGCTTCTTTGTGCTTGTGTGTCAGCATTTTAGGGACCCACCAAGCACAAACTTTGTTGTAGCCTAGTTCTCTTATGATTATCATAAAGGAACTTTTAGTGTCAATGTGTTCACATATCAATCTGAGTTGAGTGTGGTGCCACGCTCCAAGAAGTCCACAAGCAAGATCCCATCTTTGTCCCAAAACACTGTTGCCATGACTTTACTGACAGATGACTTTCCAGGCTTCTTTGTGCTCGTGTGTCAGCTTTTTCGGGACCCACCAAACGCAAACCTTGTTGTAGCCTAGTTCCTTTATGATGATTACCACAGCAGGTTTCCCTATACCTACTGCATCGCGCAGTTTGCTTGTTGTGATGCGGCGGTCCTCTTTGATCAGTGTGTTGATCCACTGCTATCACTGACGTTACTGGCTGTCCGCTTCGGGGCTTGTCAACAATATCACTTTCCTCACTTTTAGTGTCTTACCAAATGTCTGGAGCTCCCAGACTTGCCTGATCATCTCAGTAAGAGTCTCTGGTAAAAAGTAGTCCTTGGCACATCTCCTCATGGCCAAGGTTGGGATTCAGGGGGCAGGGAACCAGGTGTCCCCTGCCCCCTGGATGTGAAGTCGCCAGGTGCCAGCACTCAACACCCAACATAATAACACACATACATTCCTACACACCTACATGCACACACTTGCCAGCCTTGGCCTTTTGCCTTTTCAGATGCTATAGTGGCATATATTGGAAACCCTGGAGACCCCAATTAAAACAAGCACACCTTGACCTTGTCCTTACCCAACATCTAACTATACTCACATCCACAGTATTGTCACCATAAACATTTTTGAGACACATATGGATTTCGATAGGCTTCAGTTCTTCCTTCGTAAGATATTCAATTACCCCTCTTTGCTTGATACGTATCTGTAACATCTGCCATTTTTGAACTATCCATGTGCTGCCCTCACGAGACCGATCACAGCGTCACTCAGTATGGTGAAACTAGAAACCTCTAGTGACCACTAATTGTCACGCAAAATGATCTACAGTGCCACATTTAAAAGCAAAAAATTAGGAGACATTACTTTTGTAGTGGTCCTCGTAAATGGCTGATTAACATTTTGGTGAAACCATCTGCCTGAACGTAGTTCAATACCAGGGTCACTTGTTGCAAAGGCAAGTTTGTTCTATTATGAGAATTAGGACCATTGCATTGTCTGTGTAGTTTAAATTCTGCTAGGAGTTCAATTGAACAAATTATTTACAAATGTTTTGTCTATGTATTGCCAATAGCGATCACCTGGCAATGATGAGGAACCAGTTAATCTTGAAACAGTCTGTCATAGGTCTCATCTTTTAAATAAATGGCTGATTAATGTTTTTTTGGGGACATCTGTGTGCAAGTAGCACAATACCAGGGCCTCTCATTGTAAAGGCAAGTTTGTTCTATTGTGAGAATTAGAAGGATGCCTCACTATAACACAGCTGTGCTTATAACAAGATATATGACTTTTCACAAAGTGAAAAATTAAGACCCTAAAAAGTTAAATAAAGAATAAAGAAGAAACCTTTCCACTTTGTTTTTGATGCAAAAAATTGCTTCTTATGTAAACAGAACTAATATACCAGAAAAACAATTGCAATTGATAGGCAGGATTATACTCAGTTTAGCAGTTTACATTAGCATATTCTGCTGATGAGAATAAGAGAGCTACACATTTTTTTGGGAGCTACTAAGTGGAACTTTATTTACTGATTTCAAATTATTGTTTTTGTCTAATTTTTGATTTAAAATTAGTAATATAGTAATTGTTTATGATGTGATTAATTTGGTGTATTTTTTCTTTACTTATCCCTTGTAATTGGATAAAAAACCACAGTCGACTTCTGCTAGCATTGTGTTGTGTTGATAAAAAAAAAAAAAAAAGTGCAGCCATTATCAACCCACTGCAGGATGGAAGCCTCCTCAACAATTCATGCTGAGGGAAATGGACCATAATCTGCCATGCTGGTCCAGTGCGGGTTGGCAGATCTACCGTATTCAGCAGTCAGGGGCTTGAACCCTGGTCTACTCAAACAGCGTGTGCTACTGCACTCCCGCTCCTGCCCACTCGGCTGCCACGGCTATTGTGTTGATAAGAATGTTCAAATTTTGCCGCCATTGTTTTAGTATTGATATAGCAGATATTAGAGGTTTCTGTGTAACTTTGTAGCAGTGTAATCAGTATCAGAAGAGGCTTATAAACTATATTTTATAGCACTACATACGTGTTTTAATAACTTTATCACGTAGTCCGTAATGTACAACATTAATATTCATAGAGATTTTAGTATTGGTGATTTGACGTAGATATAGTATCGCAAATAGGTCGCTTGAGAGTTTGAACCATGTAGGTTGGCAATAGATAGTTAAATTTATTATCTATTATAACTACTTAGAATTTTCAAATATAACATTATAGCATAATACATATAACTTAAACTTGATAAGAGATATGCAATTCATATAATGTAAACTTGGTAGGAGATATGAAATACATATACTGGAAGCTCAATATTGAATAATGTAAACTTCATAACATAATCGGTGCATAATGTTATTACTGTATTAGGATATAAGTTTAGTGTAGTATTTTTAATTATATTGAATTTGAACCAAAATCTTGCCTCCTACCAGAGCAGCAAAGCAAAAGGCTCAAGGTACTGTTGCCATGGTTTGGGGAAGAACTGAGGGAGTGGTTGTCCTCTGAATCACAGCCTTATTAAATGTACTGTTTGTTTGATGTTTGTGGAGCAATCAGGAACAAGACATAAACTATATTTTATAGCACTACATACGTGTTTTAATAACTTTATCACGTAGGCCGTAATGTACGGCACTAATATTCATAGAGATTTTAGTATTGGTGATTTTGCCAAGGGGACTGTCCTTGTGTGTGATCGATATAAACAGTGTTAGGATGTTAGGTGCCAACTAAGTTTTGTTATGAGCCTTTACAAGAGCGTGAAGAATTGGGTGGATGTCCTCAAAGGATTTAAATTGGGGGCCCATCAAGGTCTCAGCTGCCCACATCAATGCCAGAGTTTGCAATCGATCATCAGGCAACAGTGGCAATCCCCAAGGCAGATTATGCTGGTCCTATGAAAGTTAATTGTTGTCAGTGACTCTGTTGTCAGGAAAATGGGAAATATATTGTGCAAAAAGGATAGGTAGAATAGGACTAGGGTATGCCTGCAAGGGGAAAAAGTTGATGACGTTGTAGAGCAGATATCATCATCATTTAAGTAAGGAAGCAAAGGTGATATTGTTGTACATGTTGGCACTAATGACATAAAGAGTAGGAGATCTGCAGATTTACTTAACAAGTACAGGTAAATGTCTTAAAAAAAAAGTTGCGAGTTTGGGTTAAATTTGAAAGTGTCTACAATTCTGCCCAGACACAGTAGTAGGAGTATATGATGAGAACCTTGGCAATCAGTTTGGTCCTGGAGAGATACGAGCAAGTGAGAGTACAACTAACATGATTCGTGCAGAGTAACAAGTTTATGAAGCTTAAAAAAAGGAAAAGAGAAGATTCTGAAAATTTATTTGTTTTTTATATGATTGAAGATTTCAATGAAGGGGAACACATTTCACCATAATAACATAAAAACCCACACAATTCCAGCTATCGATATTTTCACAAATGCAATAACATTGAGTTTACTACCCGTTTATAATTGATTGCACTAACAGAAAAAGCCCAGTGAACTGGAAACTGCAAATTATTTTTATTATTTTATGGTAGTGACATCCAGAAATGTGTTTTAGAAAAATATCATAAAGGTATTCAAAACTGATTCTTATAACAGAACATATGATAACGATGAAAGTGTAGTGCGTTTTAATGATTTGAATTGGTGACCAGTACAATTTACATTATAAAAATGACCTTTTAGAGAGATAAATAGCTTAGTTGTATAGCAGAAATTTCAACTTCCAAGGTCTTGGAACAAACAACTAAAAAACAGTGTTATTGGGTTCACATTACGATATTTTCACGATACGATGGTGTCTCTGGAACGGTTTAATGTCGTAAAGTGGGGTGCACCGTATTGTATAGCTATATGCGTGATTTGAAATGCGGTATTTATGAATGTTTAACATTCATTTTTTTCAATTAATGTTCTTATTTTTGATTTTTTTGATACTTGATAAAAAAAAACCTCATAAAGTGAAAACTCGTAAAGCGGGAACTGCCTGTAGTCTGTGCTTGTTACCAGGAGAGACTTAAATAGAAAGGGTACAAGAATATTTGCTGATGCTATCAAGGTTAGGTGAATTGGAAAACTGCCAGCTTGGTGGGGAGGATATACAGACTAATAGCTTAACAATAGCCCCAAGCAGAGGTAAAGTGATTCTTGCAGTGCTTCTATTGAAATGAGCAGCAGCCTGGAAAGCAAGGTGCCGGAGATTTCAAGAACTGCTGGGAGTCATCATGGAACAAGTAAATACGTGGGCTGTATTAGAGTAGTTAAGAGTAAGAACTGGCGCTTGTATACTTGCATGTACACCAATGCTAGGAGTATACTAAATAAATTTGATGAATTTGAATTGCTGGTAAAGACTTCAAAGGCAGATATGTTAGAATATCAGAGATATGGCATCATACAGATATAAGGAATGCAGAATTGGAATTTGGGGAGTACAGTGTGTGTACAGAAAGGACAGATAGGAAGGAAGGAGAGGTTATGCCCTTAGGTAACACACAAAATATAAGGCAGTGCATCCAGTTAACATGGGTGGACAGTGCAACGTTGAGTCAGTTTAGTGTGACATAAACAGTGGGAAAGCAAAAATGAGAGTAGGAGTGTGTTATAGGCCTATTGTCTCTGATGAGTACAACAAACAACTGTTCAGAGAAATACAGTTGGCCAGTAAATCAGAATGTCTTATAATGGGGCATTTTAACTTCCCAGATATTGACTGGAACTTGTGGGTTAATCATTCGCATACTAGCAAGTGTTTTGTGGATTTATTGGATGACTATTTTCTACAGCAGCATGTTCGAGGAGCAACCAGAGAGAGTAACACCCTTGATCTGATTAACAGCAGTGATTATTCATGCATTAAGAATTTGCAGATAAAGGAACCACTAGGTGGCAGTGATCACAGTGTACTGATATGGGATTTACTTAAAGATGTAACTACCATCAGGGGTAAAGGGAAGGGATTTGCTTTCGTAAGAGTGATTATGTTGGTCTCAGACAGTTTTAAATTCTATACAGTGGGACCACTTGATGACGTTACCAACAGCAAATTATAAATGGGAAGCATTCAAGGAATTAATCTTGGAAGCTACTAGGCTTTTCAGAGAAGGTAAAGAAAGCCAACACAAGAACCACGGGACATGTTGGCTAACTTACCCGGAAAATTAGTTTCCTGATACCGCACTCTAGCGCTGCTTACTCGGTAAACAGATGATAGGTGTTATTGGTCTTGAGCAGGTCGAGAACAATATATTGATTAATAGGTAGGCGTGGCAAACAATGCACTGATTGGTGTGTGAACACAACAGACAATAACATCGGTTTAGTATCACTTGCCCTAATCTCAGAAGCACTAATGGTCACTTGCCCTAATGAATGCTTTCCATAATGGTGAAAAAAGGTCAGGTTACCTCCAGTTGAATTCCATGGGAGCTCGAACCCCTCCCAAAGTCCAGCTGGTAACCTGACCTTTTTTCTTTAGATTCATGGGTGGACTAGTGCATAAATTGTTTATTAACAAAATATTAATTTTTTATTACTGTATTTTTATTTTTAAAGACTCTTGTACGCATACACATGTATCATAATGTCAATCAATACCTCAATAGCTATTCACAATATATATATATATATATAAATGGATTCTTAATGTAACTCTTTAAAAGAAAAGTTTAAAGAGTCATATAGAAAAGAGGTAAAAGTAGATGAAATGGTTTCGGTGAAAGCAAGATTAATAAATTAGGTATGATGATGCGCCTAAAAGCGAAAAGAAGCATTCAAGGATGCAAGGGTATATGTAATTTGTATTAATATTAAATTAAATTGAATAAGTATAAATGGATGTGAAAGTTACACAAGGTGCCAGTAACTATAAGGGTGAGGAAAGTAGAAAAAGAAGAGTATTAGATTAGTGAAAGGTGAAAGAATATTAGTATTAGTATTAGTATTAGTAATGGCCGCATGGTGCAAGAAAACCTATGGCTTATGCTGCACCAGCCAAAAAAAAAAAAAAAAAAAAAAAAATCCGAACAAAACAATGATAAAAACAAAAAATAAAGAAATAAATAAATAACTAAATAATAATAATTAATAAATAAAAAAAAAATAAAATAAAAAGGAAATTAAACCTATCATCCTATGCGCTTTCCTTACCCGAAAGTACTATCCAGATGACCTTTGAATTTCCCCAAACTGTCGGCCTCTACAACCCACAAAGGCAACTTATTCCAGTAATTTATAACTCGCTGGCTAAAATAAAACTTCCTGCAGTCCAATCTAAACATTTCCCCCCGTAACTTGAATTTATGTCCCCTAGTTCTAGCATCATTTATAATCTTGAAAATTTTGTCCTCATTCATTTTACTGATGCCTCTCAGAGCCTTAAACACCTCAATCAGATCTCCTCTAAGGTGTCTAGTTTCCAAACTCTGCAACCCACATATTCCAAGTCTTTCTTCATAAGGACGCCCTTTTGCCGATCTCACCAGGCGAGTTACCCTTCTTTGCACCCTTTCAAGAAGCTTGATGTCTTTTTGGATATCCTGGAGGTTATAATGAATTAAGTAAATTATGGGCTGGATTGCCAAGCCAATATAAAGTGGGGGGAGGGATCTGTAAAGTAAAATTAGTACAACAAAATGTTAATAAAAATAAAAATAAAATGAAAATGGTATAACTGCCATCAGATATGGGGGAAAACAATTTTAGTACAAGGTCTAATATAGGTAATGCAAAAAATGCTTGATCTGATGTCAGCAGAAATGAATATTGATACATGATTAGGCATTTCAGCAGGGAACTACACCTGACCACGAATCAGGAACTGTGTTTCTATACTTGTTCATAGTAGTAAAAGAAAAGTGAAATGCCAAAAAGGAATGAAATGAAATTAGCACTTTTTAATGCAATGTGGACAAGGTAACTTTCACATCCATTTATATTGACTCAATTTAATTTAATATTAATACAAATTATATATATAAAAAATGATAGATGCAATGACATTACTGAAAGTCTTAGTAAACAGTAATGAGAAATTAAAATATATAAAAATATATAAAATATATATGACTGGGTTATGGATCCAGGGTACTACGGTAAATGTAGAAAAAAACCGGCAACCATAATGAAAATTAGACAAAAAAGTAATTATCAGTGTATTTGGTAGGGGAGTTGAGCTATCAGGTATAATAACCATGGAAAAATTGAGAAAACCTGTGTGCTAAAAAACAAATTGCCTGGATTAAAATGCAATTAATATAAGCATAATTATTGTAAATACCTAAAGCTGTGGGTTCTAGGACTTTAACTACTTCGTCTGGGGTCGGCAGCGAAAATCGTAGGCGCCACCGCAGTAAGCCAGGTCTCTGTTTCTGTTATGATATACACGTAAAAAGAAAGTACACGTATATATCATAGCCGACCCGACAGAGACCAGAAGGAAGAATAAAAGAATAAATAAACTTTAAAAAATAATAATAATAAATAAATAAGTTCATGCCGATAGAATCCTGTAGAAAAAGAATGAAATATAAAATCAAAAAATCTAAGAAATGGGGCAAAACAAGGAAACTTACTGTCTGTATGGACCAGAAGACATTGAAAGTCAATGATGACCAAAGGAGAGAGCCAAAGTTCACGTGCAGTGTATATATGTCAATTGAAGTGGCCCTGTTGGGGGGAAGGTGTGAATTCATAAACAGGAAACAGATGAGGCAAAAAGCCAGCAGAGGGAGAAACAAAAACTAACAAAGTGGTGTGGAAAAGACACTAAACTTTGTAATAGAAGAAACAAGTAGCGATAGTAGAGAAATAGAATCTCGATATTGCTTTCAGCCAGCCTAATTGCTTACAAGAAATAAAATGTAGTAAAAAGAACAGCAGAAAGTAATTGGAATGGAGGTGAATAAAGTAGTGCTCAGGCTGTCGGGGTTGCAAACCCATACCACAGTTGGTCCCTGGACGGATGACTGGACAATTGGCTCATGTATTTAAGTTAATAATGGCAATGTATTTTTAAGATAAAAAAAAAATAAATAAAATAAAATATTTTATTATAGTAGTGCCCGAGCACTCATCGTGGACTAATGTTATTAGTGGAGTCCCTCAGGGTTCAGTGTTGGGACCATTATTGTTTTCTGTATTTATAAATGATATTGGTGATGGTATATCAAGCTTATAAATGATATTGATGATGGTATATCAAGCTTAATGTCCAAGTTTGCAGACGATACAAAGGTTAACAGGGTTGTTAAGGACACTACTGACGCTATGCTGCTGCAACAGGATCTGGAAAGGTTGAGCAGATGGGCTGAGAGGTGGCAAATGAAGTTTAACATTGACAAATGTAAAGTACTACATATGGGAAACAGCAACCCCAGAGCAACATATCAACTCTGTGGTACTACACTGACAGTGGTAGAGAATGAAAAGGACCTGGGGGTAATTGTGGAGGCAGATATGAAGTTCTCTGAGCAGTGCAGACGGGCTGCAAGAGTAGCTCATGGTGTCTTGTCAATGATATACAGGAATTTTTCTAGCAGGGATAAGGAGGTGATTATTCCCTTATATAAGGCAATGGTCAGGCCACATCTAGAGTACTGTATACAGGTCTGGAGGCCTCATTTCAAGAAGGATGTAGAGATGCTGGAACGAGTACAGAGAAGGGCAACAAGATTAGCGAATGGAACAAAGGGTTGCTCTTACGAAGAAAGGCTTAAGTTTTGCAAATTATTGTGTCTGGAGACTAGGCATCAGCGAGGTGATCTGATAGAGGTGTATAAAGCCTTAAATGGTTTAAGCATGCTCAGTGCCGGTGGGATTCTTCCTCTCGCTCAGAATAATCGCCTGAGAGGGCATAAATTCAGATTGAGGAAAGAGAGATGTAGGATAGACGTGAGGAAATTTGCCTTTAGCCAGCGGGTGGTTGGTTGGTGTAACAGACTTCCATCCCTTGTTGTGGAAGTTGATAGCCTAAATCAATTTAAGGCTCAGCTGGACAGGTATTTCGAACGAACGGAGGGGTGAAATGGAAGTGTTTTTTTTGGCTGATGCTGCACAAGCTTACTTTCTTGCATCATATGCCTCTACTAATGCAAATGCCGTTCTCGACTTCTTTTCCAGACCTATAACAACTACCGTCTGTTTACCCAGTGAGCATCGCTAGAGTGCTGTGTGGGGGAAACTAATTTTCTGGGTAAGTTAGCTGATGTTTCTTGTAGTCCTTGTGTTGGCTTTCTTTACTTTAGCCTTCCAACTAAGAAATACTGTTCATGGTTTAGGCCTAAAGAATATTAGTTGAACTAATGAAACTCGTAGCAGAGAAGAAAAATGCATGGGGTGCATATAAATTATCAAGGGACACAGAAGCCTATGGTAGATATAAGATAGTCTGTAATCAAGTCACAAAGGAGGTTAGGCAAGTGAAGGCAGATTACGAGAAATCTTTAGCATCCTTTACAGTTTACATGAGTAAAGAGTAGAAGGATGCGGATGGATCAGATTGGTCCTCTCGATATCGATGGTTCAACTGTTAATGATCCTGCTCAGGTAGCTGACAAAATGAATGACTATTTTGCATCAAAATTCCCACATGAGAAATTCTGTAGGGAAGTGGAGGCCAGAAGTTTATCATACTGTAACGGGGAGCTAAATGATTTTCTAATAACTGAGAGGAAAGTGAAGAAATGGTTGAAGTTAAAAATTCAGCTATATTAAGGGAAGCAGCAAAGGAAGTAAACAAACCCTTAGCCATAATTATAAGAGTAGACTTGGCTGCAGGGGTGGTTCCAATGAAAAAGACCTGGGGGTAATTGTGCAATCAGATATGAAGTTTTCTGAGCATTGCAGACAGGCTGCAGGAATAGCTCATAGGGTCTTATAGGATATATAGGAATTTTGCTAGCAGGGATAAGAAGATGATTATCCCTTTGTATAAGGCAGTGGTCAGGCCACACTGTGAAGGTTTTTTTGGCTGATGCTGTATAAGTTTGCTTTCTTGCATCATATGTCACTACTAATGCTAATACTAACATCAGGCCAAGCTGACAAGAGCATTAGAAAATTTTGTTCCATGAATATTGCATTGTACTCATGTTCATTTTCGAGTCTTATTTACTAATAAAAACTGAACTTCTTCTTCTGTAACATTATTTTTCTGTTACATTTTATGCTGCTTTCAGGATGCCACAAATTTCAATAATTTAGAATTCCTTTAAATTGTTTATAAGGTCATGAAATCAGTTGATATCTAATAGAATATCTAACAGAATCTAATACACTATCCAGTCAGAAATCCACAGACAGAAAAATGTTAGGTAAGCTAATATTTGAAAGCATACTCTACTAGTAAACAATCTTATGGTTGTATTTTAATATGAATGGTATCTTATGCTTATGTTTTAATACAGATGGCATCTTATGGCTGAATTTTAATATAAAATAATGTATTTTGCCTGTGAAATTTAATTTCTAATGTAGTGTGAACTTTAAAAACCATCCTGCTTTTTCCAGAAAATGTGCTGTTTCCCCTCCTGTTTTTTGGGAAAAACTCTCACTTTTAGCAAAAAAAAAAAAAAAAAAAAAAAAAAATGTACTTTGCTTATTTTTGCTAAAAAAAAACTCCAGTTTTTTCTCCTGCTTACAAATTGCTTAACTCCAACTTTTTGAGAGTCAAAAGTTGGCTGCTAAGAAAATATTTAAAAGAAGCTATAAATAAACCTTGACAAGTTTATTATGCATGAAAGTCTTGATGCAACATTGTTTTCCATTGGATCCGGAAAAGTTGTCCCCCACATTTTTTGCCCCCCACATTTTGTCTCCCACATTTCACCCCCAGTAGATAATGAATAGGCTATAGAAATGTAAATAATACACCTAATTTTTTATTAATTCTAATTTATTTTGTTTTAATAGAATGAATCAATCAAAGGTAAAGGTAATCAAATCAAAGGTAATCAATCATTGAATAAATGCACATTATTATTGTTTAAAACTCGAAGTTGTATGCAATGCCTCTAAGGTAATCAATCACATTATGATTTTGAAAAAATTGGACTATTCTTTTGATTCTAGCAGAAATTGCAGCATACTTCTTGTTCTATCAGAAAACCACTCCTGGCTACGCACCAATAACTGAAGATTCTTACTAGTGGAAAAAATAAGCATGCGACCCAGGAGCAGTTCGTCCTGAGAATCATACATTAAAAACTGTTTAATATATTTGATAATTGAGAGCTATTAAGTGCTCGATAATTCCTATATTCTATTATATTATAAATCAATAGGGATTACCTTCATTTTAGATATAGGAAGCTTCTTTTCCAACTCTCCTAGTCCAACTTGCTAATAATTCTTGAGGATGGCGATATCAATTTTGCAAAACAGGTGGGACATCTTCCCCACTGTCAGAACCGTAGTGTTCAGACCGTGCGGTCTCAACAATGAGCGCTTAAGACTTCTGTCTTCAAACACCATACCTCTGGCAGCAAGGAAACCATTACGTGGATTGGCATAAAATTAAATTTTTGAAGGTCTAAACTGTTTAATTAATATGGACCGATTATTTCTTTTGGTCCTGTAGCTGGACTTTAGAGTTAAATTTAGGGGTCTACTCATTATCTACTGGGGGCAAAATGTGGGAGGCGAAATGCGGGGGGCCACTTTTCCGTAAACCGTTTTCCCTATGCTAACAGGTGCCTCCGTAGCCAGGTGGGAAGGAGCAGCAGTGCATAGCACATGCTTCTTGATTAGACCGGGGTTCGAGCCCGTCATCACCAAATACGGAGGATGCGGAAAGGTCAAGGAATGACCACCGCATATTCTCGGAGCAATATGGCCTTAGTTGCTAATGCTCCTAAAAACCAAATAACAAACAACATATGCTAACATTTGGAAAAGTTAAAATTGTGATACAGTTAGATGAAAATATAGCAAATATTCATTTGATTGCATAATATATTTTTAAGAGCTTCTAAAGTATGAAACATTTTTATGCTTCTTCCTGTATTGTTAATTTTTATTTTTTGGTTCTTGAATCAGCATGACAATCATTATCAAGTAATTATCTGTTATTGTACTAGATAATTAACTGCTAATTTCCCAAAAATCCAGACAGGTAAAGGAAAGACAGGACAAGCTTGTGGACAATATTCTTAGTTTAGCTGGCCAGAAACAAGTAACTGAAGAATGCATGCATCAGAAAGCAGTACAAGAAAAAGAAGATGCAGAAAAAGAAAAAATAAGAGCTGATGCTGCAAAACGAAGAGAGTTTATTGTTGATATGGTTGCAAATCATTTTAGGCAGGTAAAATAATTAGCATTAGTTTATTTTTAAATTTTACAGTTCATGGCATCACAAACCAAAAATAAATGATTTCAGGCATTTTGCACTTGTGTTGGAGCTTTCATCCTGCTGGCCAGATGAAAGATCTCATGAGAGAAAGGCCTCATTTTAGAAAGAAACTGCATTACAGCAAAATAAAACTGTGAGCTGTCATTTTGATTTTTTATCACTATTTTTCTCCTCTGTATGCCATGATTCTGTCAGGCACAAGTTTGTAAGAATAGGCACCCTCATTGTTTTGAATATCTTCTACAGGGCAGTTCAAAATTCAAGCAATCCACAATGAATGAGCCGATTACTCTCATTTTGCTAATTATATGCAATTTTTACCAGAACACATTGGTGGTAACATTGTATACCTCTGTAAGCAAAAAAGTGGTTGTTGGGACATGCTTACACAAACTTGTACATACAGTTTGTTTCTGATGAATTCATTAATACATATTCCTGTCTGAATGTGTGTTTATAGTTAAACAATACTTTTCTTCAAAATATTTGTGGATTTCAATAAAGCTTAAATTTCAAGAAAAAATCCCTGTTCAACCTTACCAAATAAATCAATAATAATTTCACAGTTACTAACTCATTTTTAGTAAACAAATAGTACTTGTAACAAAAAAAGAACTGGATGCCCTTCATTGCTAAGTGAAGAAAAACTTAAAGATGTTGAAGTTTATTGCTATTGGTAAGAAAAAAAAATTCACTGAGAAGACTTGAATAGTAAATGGATATGTCTTATTCAAGCACACAAAGTGATGTCAAAAAGTTAGGCCATTATCCTTATCATATTCATATAATGCATGAACTTTAAAGAGCATGACAAAGAAAAAGATTGGATTATTGTTTCTGCTTTTGTACCTTTATTGATTTAAATGTTATTTACATTTTAGACTGTATTTTTTTTATTAATGAAGCAATGATGAATTTTATGCCACTAGTCAAAACAACAGGATATGGAGTAATGATAGTTACTCACTTATGTTTCTCACGAAATGTCCTTATATCCTAGAAAAATTAGAATGTGGTGTACTGTTTTATGTTGCCGAGTGAGTGGACTTCTATTTTTTGAGAACACAGTAGATTTAGTAATAGTAATAGTCAGTGCTTTTTTTGTGATGGTACGCAACGGTATGGTGTACCGGCACCTTTATTAACAGTGACATGTGACATTTGGATGCAGTGCACTTCGAAATTTGGAATATTCCGTAAAATTTTTTTACATGTTTATCTACTATTCAAATAAGCTTAAAATTATTTAACTAAATTTACATTTTTCACTGTCTATTGTTAAGATATTTTCTATATAAAACTGTATAACCATTTTTATAATTCTAAATTGCTCAGTTGGACCTCTGTTTAATTATTTTGAATTCCCCTTGAAAGTTACATTTAAAATAGTTTCCGTTGAGCGAGAAAATTTTCATATAGCGAATGGATTAGGAGAGAATTAACTCGGTACGCACTGTTCGCATTTCTGGCCTTCAGGCAATTAGTGCTGCTGAGTGAATTAAGAGAGCTAAAGGAATTACCATTCTATAATTTAGTGTTACCTGGTAAAACCTATCTGACTACCTGTCCTGCATATGGAGAAGTCGTGCTGGTCAACAGTGAGCAGATCAAAGTGTATTCCCAATGGGCTCTGGCCCACCTACTGCAGTGGTGTCCAACCTTTTCCCGTACAGGTGCCATATTCAGAAAAATTCAAAGTTAGATTTCTTTAGTGTGTTACATTTTCCATATCTTTTTGCATGTAAAAGTAAAATTGAAAATATTCAAAAATTTTATTAAGTACTATGCACAATTACATTTACTGAACAAAACATTTAATGAGAATTTTTTTCATAATTAACAAAATTTAAAATGCTGTTTTAGTTCACTTTCCTCGCGGACCATAGGTTTGGACACCTTTGTGAATCAACTGTAAGCACCCCGTTTGAGAATTAGGAGGGAGTAATTTCTTTTACCCCAACAAATAATCATCTTTTGTTTCGCGGAAGTGCGTTATCCACATTTTTCGTAAATTTTCCCTATCTCTGTTTACATGGTCACAGTACCTGAATATCCAAATGACACTGACATTTTCAAAAAAAAAAAAAAAAAAATCAAATTTAAGAACTACTGACAATACCGATGACGAGAGAAGGAAAACGAGGACGACAACAAAGGTATTAAACCTTCTCAGCATGAATTGTTGGCATCTGGTGAAAATGAAGTTAGAAAATTGTCAATTAGGTTACAGTTAAATGCAATTCGTGGATTTTGGGGGTACCTAATTAAAAAGATGGTTTTGGAAGAATTGAAGAATTTGAGGGACGCTCTGAGTATGATACCAATTTCATCGAGTGAATGTGAATGAGGATCAGATTCATTTTCACAAATGAATCTGATCGCCATCCCAACCAGAGCTTCATTGATGACAAAAACAGTTTCTTCACTACTATTTCTTAAAATTGTAGGCCCACCGCTGACCCGCTTCGATCCAGCAAATATGTCGATTCGTGGCTCCTTCGGAAAGGTCATTCAGCAAGAGACACACAAAGAGGAAGAAAAGAAGTCGGCATAGGGTGTCGGATGAGAACTTAATAAAAATTTGGAATATTCTACAAAAACTTTATTATAAAATTATTTTTACTTATTATTTTTAGGGGCCATAGTTTAATGAAGGACCCTTAAAATGTCACTCGGTTGTCTGTCTGTCCGTCCGTCCATCCGTCCGTCTGTGACAGCATTGTATCTCTGGAAACACTCAACCTATTGACTAGAAATTTTGCATGGGTTTGCACATCAAGTGGGCCAACATAATGCCATATTGATCATTGTTGACAAAAATTTGTCTGAGAAATGGAGGGGATTAAAATGTGGGGGGGATAAAAATGTTGTTGACAACCTATAGCTACACCGTTGGAAAGAGCTCAACGAGCATGTTTAAAATATAATTTTAAAATATTTTTAAAATTAAAAATGGCGGCGTCAGACAGGAAAATGTAAGTAATTTTCATGCCCCCCTCTCTATTTCTGTCGCTAATGGAGCTAAAAATTTAAAAATCACATTAACCATGCATTTTTCGATGCTTATCAAGGGAAAACTATTGTGATTGAAATCTGTCATTTATTTTTGTGTTAAAATTAGTTCAAAATCTTTTTTTTTTGTTGCACTTTAATTTATTGAACTTCAATAGCGTGCTTCTTTTTACTAAGTAACTCTCCTTTTAGTGACAAAAAGGTTGCTAAGGCCTCCGTAGCTGAGTGGTTAGGAGTGGGATTGCAGTAGCACACACTCTTTGAGTAGACTGGGGTTCAAGCCCCTGACTGCTGAATATGGTCGATCTGCCAACCCGCACTGGACCAGCGTGGCAGATTATGGTCCATTTCCCTCAGCATGAATTGTTGAGGAGGCTTCCATCCTGCAGTGGGTTGATAATGGCTGCACTTTACCTTTTAGTTAATAATTCTATAAAGGTCATTTATAAATTTTGCAACAAGAAGTATTTTTTAACAATTTTCAAAGCTGGGGTTGTCCCGGCAAGGAGGTACTCAGAGAGCCAGTGTTGAGGCGGTGGTGGGGAGGCGCCTCCGCGGAGTCTTGCAGGGCCCTCACCTGCCAGTTGCTTCTCCCCAAGACTTTAATTGCTTCTGCAGGAAGAAGTCGGAGTCGCTTCTCCCACCCTTGGTATTCACAACTGGAAAGACTCAAATAGACAACGTTTTCGTTATTTCCTAAGTTTTAGGCCAAGCCGGGGTACTAGAAACTTTTTTCAGTTACCATAAAGCTCTCTATTTGAGATACTACACTAACGACAATTTGTGTCATCCTGAGTGCCTGGCACTCAGTAGTTGACCGATTTATTTACCTATTTTATTCACATTTTACTTATTTTTCTATATATATTTGAATAATAAATTTATACTTAATAAACTGTGTTAATATACTAAATTTCTTGTTCTTATTCCAAAAGCATTACTATGAAAGTAACTATCAGGAAAAAAAATTTTTTAGAGTACTTTTCATATCCTTTTAATTTTAAATATTTCCTGATAGCAAAGAATGAGTACTGGCACCTATTTTTTTACAAAAAAAAGCACTGGTAATAGTATTTGCCATATAATGCAAGGAAGCCACAGGTTTTTACTGCACTGGCAAAAAATAAAATAAAATAAATTAATAAAATAAAGAACCCAGCCAAGTAGATAAGAAAACACAAATGATATGCTTCCCTCCTCACACAGGTAAGTATCCAGTTTACCTTTGAATTTATTCAATCTGTCAGCCAAAACTACCTCTGAGGGCAACTTGTTCCAGCTATCAACGACTCACTGGCTAAAAGAAAACTTCCTACAATCTAATCTAAACCTCAAGCCCTGTAATTGGAATTTATGACACTTAGTTCTGGAATTCTTTAAAACAGTGAAAATTCCACCTTCATTCATTTTACTAATCCCTCTCAGAGCCTTATAAACCTCAAATAAGGTTATCTCTGAGGTGCCTAGTTGTCAAGCTCTGTAGCCCACATAATTAGAGTCTTTCATACGGTTGCCCTTCTGCCAATCTCACCATTCAAGTTGCAGTTTTTTGGACCCTCTCAAGAAGCTCAGTGTCTTTTTTCAGATGTGATCTCCATACTTGAACACAGTATTCCAAAATGTGGTCTTACAATTGCTTTATACAGTGGGATTATGACTTCCCTATTTCTACAGGATAGCGTTCGATAAATTATCGATAGGACACTATGGGCATTCCTGGCTGTCATTTTACGCTGTTCAGAAAACTTCATATTTGTCCGTATTGTAACTCTCAGATCCCTTTCCTCCTCCATTGTTTTTAATTCAACCCTACAAAATGTATAATTTATTTGTGGGTTGCTATTCTCCAAGTGTAAGACCCTGCATTTAGCAGCATTAAAACATGCCACTTCTCTGACCATCTTTGAAGTCTGTTCAAGTCATCCTGAAGGAGCACTGCTTGGCACTGGTCATTAACATCTCTATCAATCTTTATGTCATCCGCAAATTTTGACATCATGCCTTCTATCTCTTTGTCGATGTCATTTATGAAAATGAGAAACAACAGTGGTCCTTGAGGGGCCCCACTCCTATTGTTACACCACTCTGAAGAGTATCCATTAATTACAACCCTTTGCCTTCTGCCACCCAGCAATCCAGGTTAGAATCTTACCAATGATCCCAACCTGTTCAAGCTTATACAGTAACCTCTCATTACTCCAGGGGCTCACATCTGGTATGGGCTTGGCACACCCAGGGTCCTGAGCTGGATATCATCATTCTTCTCTTTCTTGGTGATTTCCTTTTGACTCTCTCTGACAGGGTAACTCGGGAATTTTTTTTTTTGGCTGGTGAAGCATAAGCCTCAGGCTTCCTTGCACCATATAGCTAATAATAATAATAATAATAATAATAATAATAATAATAATAATGAGGGGCCGAGTCAGATGCTTTTCTAAAATCCAAATAAACTATATCGAAATTATTCCCTAAATCTAACTGTGTCAAAGTAGCCTACTAAATTAGTTAAGCATGATTCACCCTTAACAAAGCCGTGTTGTGTGTGGTTCAGAATACCATATCTATCTAAATGTCCCTGGATTACACTCTTAATCACTGCCTCTAAGATTTTTCCTACCACTGAAGTCACACTAACCAGTCTGTAGTTACCAACTTCACTTCTAGAACTGTTTTTATGTATTGGTGATACACTGGCACTTCTCCAATCCAAAGGAATCTCCCCTAAGTCTAAAGATGCCCTCATAATTAACCTCAATGGTTCAATACATTCCCTCATGCTCTTCTCGAAACTACAGGGCATATGTAATCATCTGGTGCCTCCATAGCCAGGTGGACAGGAGCAGCAGTGTGTAGCACATGCTTCTTGATTAGACCGGGGTTCAGGCCTGTGACCACCAAATATGGAGGATGCGGAAAGGTCAGGGAATGACCACCGCATATCCCCGGAGCAATATGGCCTTAGTTGCTAATGCTCCTAAAAAAAAAAAAAACCAAATAATAATAAATGTCATCAACTGTGGGAGCCTTACTTGTCTTTATGATCAAAAGTTTTTCTAATAAACAATCATCTGTAATTACAACATCAATAATTTCACATGGCTCAGCCTCACTCGCACAGCCTCTTCTCAGCATGAAGGGTTTTTCGTCAGTAAAGATGGATGAAAAGTATCTGTTCAATTCCACATCAGCTAGTTTGTCTAAGACTTTTTCACACCAAGTACACAAGGGTCTAATCTGATTAGCTTTTTTCTTGTATTCACATATAGAAAAATTCCTTGTCCTCATTCTTTACAAAATGCCTATAATAGGTACAAGTCTCATACACAGACTTGTACCTATTATAGGCTTCAGTACTTTTCATTGCTCTGTAACTGTCCCATTCTTTCTTTTTCTACTCTATTTGACCAGCCAGTTCCACAGTTATCCATTCCAGCATTCTCCTCCTCCTGCAATATTTTCTTAAAGGTTTGTGTGCATTCATGGCTTCTGTGATTTTTGCTTTAAAAGTATCTCATAATTCAAATGTATTTGCCATTCCTCAGCAATCTGCCCATTTCACAGATGCCATATAGTACCTTAAACTGTCAAAGTCCCCTCTTGTGAAGTTAAAACCTGTGCCTTTACCTGCTGCAACATCTTTCTTCATCTTCCAGCTGATGATTGCATGATCACTTCCTGACAGTGATCCTTCCTTTCATCATGATCCTTCCTTCACACCCTAGTACTTTCTCTAACATGCTGGTACAAATAATAATCATCTAGTTTATTTAAAAAGGTTTTCCTCCATCATGAGTTTCCCATAATACAGGATATGGAGTAATGACAGTTAGCATTAGCATTAGTAGAGGCATATAATGCAAGAAAGCAAGCTTATACAGCATCGGCTAAAAAAAAAAAAAAAAAAAAAAAAAACCCTTCCCTTTGCATTTCACTGATCCATTTGTTCCAAATGTTTGTCTAGTTCTGCCTTGAATTTATTTAAGATATCAACTTCCACAACAGATGAACGTTTGTTCCAACAATCAACTACCCGCTGACTAAAGGCAAATTTCCACACATCTGTTCTACAACTGTCTTTCTTCAGTTTGAATCTATGCTCCCTCAAGTTTGTAATCTGAGAAAGAGGAAGAATCCCATCAGCATTGAGCCTGCTCAATCCATTCAAGGCCTTATACACCTCAATCAGATTGCCTCGCAGGTGCCAATCCAGAAGCTGCAATTTGCAGAACTTAAGCCTTTCTTCATAAGAGCACCCCTTTGTTCCCCTTGCCAGTCTGTTGCCCTTCTCCGTACTCATTCTAGCAACTCTACATTCTTCCTAAAATGAGGCTTCCAGACCTTTACGCAGTACTCAAGGTGCAGCCTGACCATTGCCTCATACAAGGGGATAATCACCTCCTTATCCCTGCTCGCAAAATTCCTGTATATCATTGACAAGATCCCATGACCGACTCTGGCAGCCTGTCTGTACTGCTCAGAAAACTTCATATCTGACTGCACAATTACCCCCAGGTCTCTTTCATTCTCCATTACCGTGTGTGTAACACGAACTAGTTGGTACATTTCTCTGGGGTTACTTCTACCTATATGCAGTACTTTGCAGTTGTCAATGTTAAGTTTCTCATGTTTCTAATGAAATGCTTTTATATCCTAGAAAAATTAGAGTGTGGTGTTTTATGTTGCTGAGTGAGTGGACTGGAGAACACTGTTGATTTGATAGAAATGTCTACACAAGATTTAATACACCAGTTTATTTTGCTGTTTGACCATGACAAACTTTATTGTTGGTTTAATCAGATGAGTTGACTTGTCCCCAAGATCCTCAGATTTAATATCACTGGATTATTATTTATGGGGTTTTGTTGAAAGGCAAAGCATATAAAAATAATTTCCACATATTGAAAAAAAAGAAAGTCAATATACAGAATGAAATTGTGATTATAGATGTTCAGACGTTACAAAAATTGTCACTGAATATAAAGAAAAGAGTCTGCATATGTATTGAAGAAGGCAGATATTTTCAACATTTTTTATAATTACTTATCATTATAATTATAATTACTTAATGGCCTAATCTGATAGTAAATGAATAAATAAATTTTAATTACTGATATTGGATTGCATAGGTTTTGAATGGAGTTTTTTTTTTTTTTTTACGAAAACCCCAAACACGAGAGGTATTAGAACCTATAGTATGTAGTACCGTGCTTGGGTTGGAGGTTGAGAAGATGAAAGAAGATATTTGTTGACATTAGACTTGAACTTCTGTAGACTGTAATTTTCAGGAAATACGTATGAAGGAAGGTTGTTCCAGAAAATGGCAGTTGAATGAATAAACGAGGAAGATGAAAAGTTGGTTCTGTGAGTTTGAAGTTGGACAGTAAATGGATGTTGGCTGGTGGCGGCACGTGTTCGGACTGTTTTGAAAGAGAGAGTGGGAATTATAGAAGCCAATTCAAAAGAACAGTGCCCATGGAAGTATCTGTAGAAAAGGCATGCAGCAGAAACAGTATGTCTGTGACAGTGAGTGGAGAGACTCTGTTAGAGAGGAGTCATTAATTAACCCAACTGCCCTCTTCTGAATGGAATCTAGAAGCCTGAGAGAGGTTTTGGGGGCACTGTCCCAGATGTGGGAACAATATTCCATGGTAGGGCGGATTTGCGATTTGTACAGAGTGAGCAGCTGTTTGGAAGAAAAGTAACGCCGAGAGCGAAAGAGAAAACCAAGTTTTTTAGATGCAGAGGAAGCAATATTTGTAATGTGCTTGTGCCAAGAGAGATTAGAAATCAGGGTAATCCCCAAAAGAGATATATCATCTTGCCTAGAAATCAGAGTGTCACCAAAGATAAGCATAGGAGCAGAAGAATTCTTTTTGCAAGATATAAGACAAGATTAAGTTTTAGAAGGATTGAAATCAACTAAGTTGTCTTTGCCCCACTGGAGAATGGCATTTAAGGAGTTGGTAGCAAATTTTCGAAAAATTGAAGCTGATTGAGCAGGACAAGGTTTCTCAAAATGGAAAGTGTAATGCAATGTGCTATCATCGGCAAAATTATGGATAGGATTTCCAGTCAATGGAAGAAGGTCATTAATATACAAGAGGAAAAGAGTGGGGGAAAGAACTGAACCTTGGGGGACACCGGCATTAGTGGAGAAGTTAGAAGACAGAGAGCCATCTACCATCACCCTCAGTGAGCGATCAGAGAGAAAACTGGATAACCAATTACTAAAAACAGTTATCATACCATAAGATGGAAGCTTGTTTAGAAGACCTTTATGCCAAACATGATCAAAAGCCTTTGAGATGTCAAGAGCAACTACTTGTGTTTCACCGAACCTTTCCATTGAATTAGCCCATAAATGGGTAACATAAGCCAGAATATCACCAGTGGATCGACACTGACGGAATCCATATTGGCGATCGTTGATCAGACGGAAGGTTTATAGTAGTTTAAGAGTTGACAGTTAATTGATTTCTCCATTACTTTAGAAAGAGTAGAAGTAATTGGATGCGAGGGATTTGTCACCCTTTTTAGGAACTGGCTGGATATGAGCAAATTTCCAAGCAGAAGGAAAAACACCTTTGGAATAAGAAAGTGAAAAAAGGCGGCAAAGAATAGGAGTAAGTTCAGGAGCACAGGTTTTGAGAACAAGTGGATAAATACCATCAGGACCTGGAGCTTTCTTTGCATCAAGCTTTGTCAAAATCCTTCTGAAATCCTTTTGACGGAAGACCACAGGAGGCATTGAATGGAGTGTTGGGAATGGTGGGAGGTGTTTTGCCAAGATCATTAATACATGAATTGGAAGAAAAATGGATGCTAGCAGGTCAGCTTTATCCTTGGCTGAAGTGACAACAGAACCATCTGGTTTTGACATAGGTGGGAGCAGAGATGGGCAAAAGTTGTAGCCAATAGCTTTGGCAAGAGACCAGAATGCTCGGCTACCATTAGGGCAAGAAGCAAGTTTTCTACTCTTAGTGTGTTTAAAATCTAGTTTGGAATGATTAATAACTGCTTTATAATTGTTGCAAGGTTTGGTGTAGGCAGAAAAATGAAACTGAAGAATTGGAAACAAGCCAATTAAGATATGCAACGTTTTTCTCTTGAACAGCCTTAGCACATTTATTGGAAAACTAAGGTTTAGATAAAGAGTAAGATTTTAAAGTGGAGTGTGGAATAAAGGATTCCATTCCTACAAGAATAATTTCACTGATATGATCTGAGCAACCGTTGAATCAGAAGTATTGAAACAGTAATCCGACCAAGGAAAAGAAGAAAAGAAATCTCGCAGGTCAACCCATTTTGCATTCTTGTAATGCCAAACAATACGAGGTTGGGAATAGCCATGAGATAATGGCTCCATTGGAGAAGAGACAATCTCCAAGTTATGATCTGAGGTGCCTAAAGGACCACTCACTTCAACCATGTACTTAGAAGGGTTGTTTGTGAGAAAAAGATCAAGCGTGTTGACTGTATGGTTAGGATTGTCCGGTATCTTTCTATGTAAATGAACAATCTGTGCAAAGTCATTAGTAATTGCAAAAGGCCCAGCACCTCGACCAGCTGGGTTGGTGTGACTAGAAAACAGAAGCCAGCTGGAGTTGTGAACATTAAAATCACCAAGGAAAATTGCCTCACTGTTAGGAAAGTTGGACTGGAGAAAGTCAAGTTGCAAAGAGAGGAAGTCAAAGAGCTCCAAGTGATTAGTGGAGTTGGGAGAACGGTAGAGACAACAGATGAATTTGACACAATGAGGTAGAGAGATTTTAAGCCAGAGAAGATCAAAAAGAGGATATTCCAAATCACCAAGTCTCTGACAGGGAAAACCGGAACAGACATATACAGAAGTACCACCTTTGAAGCGAAAGGAATCATACAGCGAATAATTTGGACAACTGAGATGAACAGTAGTCAACTGATAACTGAGATTCTGTCAGAAAAAATACATGGGGTTGTCAGACTGCAAGTGGAAATGGACATCGTTAAGATGTATCTCTGAAAGGTCCAGGTTAAGTGTCCATCCTTGCAGACCATCTGCATCCCTTCGTGGTCATCGTGCAACCACTGGGCAGTGCACCTCCCCACAGAGCTGTGGTGACCAGAACATGGTTCAAGAGCATTCCGCAGATTTTACCACCATGGAATGGCCTCCCCGTTGACTGGACATGAACCCTGTGGAGCATCTTTGGGATGTGGTGGAAAGGTCTGTTCGAGCTTTGGATTCTCCACCCAGGAATGCACAGTATTATGGACAGCAGTGCAGCAACCATGGATGGAAATACCTGTGGAACACTTTCGTGAACTAGTGAACTCAATGCCTCGCCATGTGACTGCCCTTATCCCGGCGAAAGGTGGGCTACCCGTTACTTGCTAGGTATTCCTGATTTCTGTCCACTCAGTGTACTTATTGTCTATTTTACTTTTGTAGTTTTTTAGTTTATTTATTATTGATTTTATAGTTGATATTTAAGTAAAACATGAGAAATTGCTATTCCTACATATAAAATAATGTGCTACTTCTACATATTCTGTAAATGTTAAAAAAAAATCAAATGATGGGTCATTATGAATCTGAGTACCTGTAATTACTTTTTTTCCCTTTATTTTGTAGTGTAAATTTTTAAAAACATGCTTAATTGAGAAAACAGACCTCATGATTTCAAGCACTTTCTTATTTTCATGTAAGTGGTTAAAAAAAAATTGCCAGAATTATTAATCAAATTCAACTTTGTGCAAGCTGAACCCACATATTTTTGATTATGCTAAAGTTGGCTTCTCATTAATGCAGGGATTTTGAGCATTATAAACAAAATTGATGTATTATGTGAAAAGTAACGATATGTTGTATCTATCATATTGCATTTTTGAATGTGTGGTATTTTCTGTCAATATAATATGCTTTCAAAACTGTCTGAACAAAATATTTTACTTTTGTAGTACATGTATTTCATCAGTTTATTTATCATTGATTTTATAGTTCATATTTAAATAAAACATATTAGAATTTATTTGAACAGATAATAATTCTTTTGAAATAACTGTTAGTGATATTCATTATAATGAAATTTTGGTTGAGTGATATGATTTATGCTCCCCGAAGTTTGTTGTAACTGATTTTTACTGTGAATATTAAAATTATATAAACATTTTCTTGGGCCTCAAAAAAATTTATGTAATTTGAAAAGTTATAATTTTTTTTTATTATTATTATTTTTTTCATAAAGTATTTCAATGAGAAAATTTATGGAAATTAAAAAAAAAAAAAAAAAAGAAGCTAAAGTGAAATAAATATAATTGTACTTAGTGAGATTTTACTATATAAAGTGTGAAATGGGACCTGACAGGTAAATGATTCATGTGGAGCAGTTGTTACTTAGTATAGGTAATCAAATTAATTGAATCCAACCAAAGACATAGAATATTTTGTTTATCTGTTTTCTTCTTTTTTTTTTTATTTAAAAAAGAGTGGGAAAGAATAGGAACTGAACATTAAATTTTAACTGTTATTAATGATATAACAAATAATAAACAAATAATGCTACATAGTAATCACCTTATATTTGAATTACTTGCAGTTTTATAACTGTGACACCTGACATACCTCCAGTTAAGAGTAAAATTATTGTTTGCATAGTATTGTGTTAAAGAAATATTAAATCTATAGCCATAGAACCCACCCAGTCTAAACTATCTTTGAACATAACTTTTTAAAATTTTATTACAAAATTTGAAAAGTGTGTGATTATTATTGATAAATAAAATAAAAGGATTGAAAAAAAAATAAAAACCAAAACATTATTATGTTATTTTATTTATTCAACTTGAAATCAGTTTAACTAAAATACATGAATTCAGCAAATCACAAATTTAAACTCTGGAAATAGTATGCTAGCTATGGAAAATAGGTAGAAAGTTAAATTTGTTAAAGTCAGTATTGCACAATTTGGCAAATCTCATGGAAAAATACCAAGAGTTAGGAACTGTGAACTGTCAGTTCACAGTTTATACAAAATCTAGCCACAGAACATAGCTGCAAATAGTATTCATTGGGAACATGATCTGTAAAGGTGACATCAGTTATTAAAAAAATTTGTCTCGTACTATTCTTTTTATCGTTTGATTTGCTTAATTTATTCTTTTAGAGACAATAGTAACAGCATTTTTCTAAAATTTTAACAACTTGTCTGAACTGCGATAACACCACTGGCTATAGCTGATCAAGGTTAGAATGAAGTGGTACAACTGAAGAGCCCTGCTTGCCTCTTTTGCTCTACAGATGCATGATGATTGTGTTTAATACATGGGCACGCTGCCAATTTGATGAATTGAGCCTCAAAGGCTCAAATCATTAGTTTTGGTCCAATATGTTGCTTTAATTGTGATTAGTTTCCACACGGTAATAATAAGCAACATCCTTTGAGTATTATGATGAATTTTAGTTTAATTTTATTAGAATTTTCTCTTTTCTAGAATACATTGGATGGATGAATCTGTGGGGAGGAGTTATCCTTACACTCAGGTTCCCATTGAACCCAATGTTAACCCATGAAAGTCTATCTGTATTGTAATGTATTCTATGGCTGTTTTGCCCATTGCTGAAAAAAAAAATCCCAACTTTTATGGACAGCTGAGAGGAAGGGACTTCTTACCTAAGATAGATATTTATGAAGTGAAAATAGTCAATAAAAAATCCTCCTGTCTGTAATTGTACATATCCCTGAACTTTGGTTGGTAATAGGAATCTAACCCAAATCATTATTCAGTATGTGCGTGTTAGAAAGAGAGAGACCATGTTATACACTTCTTTTTTTGGCCTGTGAGGAGACACTACATTTTTTTAGCATTTACAGTGACAATTAGCAAATAATAGCATTTTCATCAAGAGTCGCACTCTTGATGGAGCCGTAACAGTGTACAGGTTATTAACAGCAAATTCTAAATGAGAAGCATTCAGGGAAGGGAAGTAATCATAGAAACTACCAGGCTTTTTGTACCAACTACAAAATGCTGTTTAAGGCTTAGACTTAAATGGATGTCAGATGAATTGATACGTGGAATACATATAATTTATTAGGTGATGCAGAAGCCTATGGTATTTATAAATTAGTCTGTAATCATATCACAAAGGATATTAGGCAATCTAAGGCAGATTTTTAGGAGTCTCTGGCAAAGAACAGCAGCCAAGACTTCTATGCTTATATTAACAGTAGAAGGAAGGGGTTGAATCATATCGGGCCACTTTGATGTCAGTGGGTTAACTGTTGATGAACCTGTTCAGGTTGCTGACAAACTGAATAGGTATTTTGCATCTACATTCACACATGAGGATTTGTAATTAGTTATATTAATTGAATCAGTTATTTTAAGGGATGCCAGAAGCTCACCAGATTCTAATGGGGAGCTAACTGATTTGTGATAATTGAAAGGAAAGTGGAAGAGAAATTATTGAAGCTGTTGTTATTGTTGTTGTTATTTGGTTTTTAGGAGCATTAGCAACTAAGGCCATATTGCTCCGGGACATGCGGTCGTCATTCCCTGACCTTTCCGCATCCTCCGTATTTGGTGGTGACGGGCTCGAACCCCGGTCTATATCAAGAAGCGTGTGCTACGCACTGCTGCTCCTTCCCACCTGGCTACGGAGGCGCCTATTTTTGAAGCTAAACATAAAAAATGTACCTGAGATGGATGGAATCTATTCAGTTATATTAAGGGAAGCAGCAAAGGAGCTTTAGCCAAAAATATGAGAGCATCCTTGGATTCATTTAAGGTCCCAATGGACTGCAGATGTGCAAATGTATCCCTAGTTCTCAAAGGAGGATCAAAAGGTATAGGGTAATTACAGACCTGTTAGCTTAATGTCTGTTCCTGGGAAAAGAATGAAGTCACTGGTTAAAAAAGTAATATAGAACCATCTAGACAGGAATGCCGTTATATGCATGAATTTTTTAAGTGGTGGTCTTGTTTGGACAATCTGACCAAAGGACTTGATGCAAAAAATAATTTTGTTATCATATACTTGGATTTCAGGAAGACTTTTGATACTATTGCACATAAAAGACTGAAGCAATGTGGCAAGTTACTATGGAAAAAGGGATGGTTGAGTGAGAGACGACAGAAAGTAGCTATCAGTGGGCTCTTCATGGACTAATGTTATTAGTGGAGCCTCCAGGTTTCAGTGCTGGGCCCATTGTTGCTTTCAATTTTTATTAATGGTATTTATGAGGGTATATCAGACTTAATGTCTAAGTTTGTCAGTGTGGTTAATAACAGTAATCAGGGCAAGCTACTACAAGATCTAGGAAAATTAGGTTAATGGGCTGAGAAATTGCAGTTGAAGTTTAACATTGACAAATGTAAGATACTGCGTATGGGTAGTAGTAGTAATCCCAGGAAAATACCAACTGTGTTGTACTACACTCAGTAGTGGAAAATGAGAAAGATCTGGGGAATAATTGTGCAGTCAGATATGGAATTCTCTGAGCAATGCAGACATGCTACCAGGACAGCTCAGAAATTTTACTAGCGGAGATAAGGAGGTGATTATGCCTTTTTACAAGGCCATGGTTAAGCTGAATCTCGAATACTCTATACAGTTCTGGAGGTCTCACTTTAGGAAGGATGTAGATCTGCTGGAATGGGTGCAGAGAAGGGCGATTAGATTGGCGAAGGTTACAAAAGGATGCTCTTACCAAGAAGGGCTTCAGTTCTGCAAATTATGGATCTGAAGGCTAAGCACCTGCAGGAGATCTTATTGAGGTGTTTAAGGCCTTGAATGGATTGAGTAGGCTAAATGTTGATGGCATTCTTCCTCTTGCTGAGACTACACACGAGGGGGGCATAAATTCAAGTTGAGTAAGGATGGTTGCAGGATTGATGTGTGGCAACATATTCCACTGGCAGTTTGTTTAAAGCATTGGGAGTAAGCTTTTTTGGTAAATTTAGAATGCTGGACTTTTACTCCGATACAGCGTTTATTTTTGTTATTGTTTTTTTTTTTTTTTTTTTTTTTTTTTTGTATTAAAATGTACAGTAAGAGAATTGATTTTTAGCAAACTGTTTCATATCGCATTAGCATTAGTTGATGCAAGAAAGTAAGCCTTTAGAGCATCAGCAAAAAAAGAAAAAAGAAAACCATCCCATTTTACCATCCAGTCATTCCAAATGTTTGTCTAGTTCAGCCTTAAATTTATTTAAGCTATCAACTTCCCCAACAACAGAGGAAAGTCTGTTCCAGCAATCAATTACCTTCTGGCTAAAGGCAAACTTCTACACATCTATTCTACAACTGTCTTTCCTCAATTTGAATCTATGCTCCCTCAGGTTCTTAATCTCAGCAAGTGGAAGTATCCCATCAGCATTGTACACCTCAATCAGATCACCTCGCAGGTGCTTAATCTCCAGATGCTGCAACTGACAGAATTTAAGCCTCTCCTGGTAAAAGAACAACCTTTGTTCCTCTAACCAATCTTGTTGCCCTTCTCTGTACTCGTTCTAGCAACTCTACATCTTTCCTAAAATGAGGCCTCCAGACCTGTATGCAGTACTCAAAGTGTGGCTTGACCATTGCCTTATACAAAGGTATAATCATATATTTGTCTCTGCTAGCAAAATTCGTATATATCATTGACAAAACTCCATGACATGCTCTGGCAGCCCATCTGCACTGCTCAGAGAACTTCATATCTGACTTTACAATTACCCCCAGGTCTTTTTCATTCTTCACCTCCCTGAGTGTAGTACCACACAATTGGTACGTTTCTCTTGGGTTACTGCTACCCATATTCAGTACTTTGCATTTGTCAATATTAAACTTCAGTTGCCACTTCTCAGCCCACCTACCTAACTTTTCTAGATCCTGTTGCAGTAGCATACTGTCTTTACTATCATTAACAACCCTGCCAACCTTTATATCATCTGTAAACTTGAACATTAAGTCTGATATGCCTTCATCGATATCATTAATAAATACACACAAAACAACAATGAGCCCAGCACCGAACCTTGGGGGACTCCACTAATAACATTAGAGCACATAGAGCAGTGTCCATTTATTACCACTCTCTGCCGTCTTACACTCAACTATCCCTTTATCCATTGCAGCAACTTGCCCTTAATGCCATACCGCTCCAATTTGTACAACAGTCTTCCATGTGCAACAGTATCAAAAGCTTTCCTGAAATCCAAGTATATGGTATCATTATTATTTTTTGCATCCAGTTCCTTTGTGACCATATTGTAGTATCCAATCATATTGGTCAGACAAGACTTCCCCCTAACAAACCCACTTCTTTAACCAGTGACTCCATTATCTTCCCTGGAACAGAAGTTAAACTAACAAGTCTATGATTATTTGCATCACCCTTTGAACCCCCTTTGTGAATTGGGGATACATTTGCACAGGTGGGTTGGAAAACTGCTAGCTTGGGGGGAGACAAAGACCAATAGATTGACAGTAGCCACTGTCAATCTATTGGTCTTTGTCTCCCCCCAAGTCTCCAGTCCATGGGGACCTCCCCTGAATCTAAGGATGCTCTCATAATTATGGCTACGGGTTTGCTTACTTCCCTCGCTGCCTCCTTCAATATAACTGGATAGATTCCATCTGCTCTAGGTGCCTTTTTTATGTTTAACCATTACATTTGTTCTCCTTCTAACCCGATCCTTGAATGGTGCAGTAGTGAGCCTTTTACTGCTACCTTTATTTACTGATAGCAATAATGCTGTTGATAAATTCAGCATCTCAGACCTTTGTTTTTCATAGTTCAGCTTTTTTTTGTTTTCGTATTGAAACTGTTCTAAAAGCCACTGAATTGTTTTTTCCCTTAAAATTCACAACAAGAGCAGTGATTTTTGAGTAAAATTACTCTTACTGCCATGTAAGAATATAAAATTTTTGATCAACTTGTTTTATAGATATTTCTGCTACGAAGTACTGTACATCTTATATGTTTTAAAATACTAATTACACACAATTTTGCAAAATTCTATTTTGGTAATACTTTTTATTGAGCTATTTTACTCAAACTAATCGAAATTTCAGCATATTGTTTTTTTTTTCATTTTGTTCCATGATTCTTTTCTCTGGGGGATTATGAGGAAACTTTGGTACTTCCAAGTTTAATCCATTGGTAATGATTTTAAATTGAAATTTTGTATGTTATGGGGAAACATTCTTGAGAATGCCACAGTCTAGGTTTTGACTGTACTGATTGGGACACTACTATTGGCTATCATCAGATTGAACTTGTCCAGTGATGGATGTGTCTTGCACTGTATGGCTGCTACTTTTTCAGTAGCATCCTTGAGATCTGAATTTGTCTGTTGGCTGTTACTGTAAATGCAGTTCTAAAATCCAAGGCAGAAATTGCTATGGTATAGAGAGATCAGGGCAACTTCCAGAAGATATTTCATTTTTTGGGAGAGTCTGAAATGTACTTATTGGACATTCAGTATTTTTCTACTGTTTTATATAATGTTTGGTCCTTGAGGTTTTCATAGACATTCTCTCAGATATGCCAGACAAGCTGTACTTGCTACCTGGGAGTCTAAAACGCTGATGGAACTGATATTCGGGTGACACTCAAGTCAAGTGGACCCAATTTCGGCAAAGTCCGGACGGTCTGTTCCTCTGCTTGCCAAATCCACAGCCAAATCCTCTGCTTGCACCTTCACGATGGTGGGACTGTTACAACCTCCATGCACAAGTACATGGTGGGTGACCACCCAGGTGTGAACCAACGTAAGCAGGGGTCGAGGTGTGGCAACCACACCACATGGAGGAATGCTGCCCCTCTATGTTACCAGGCAGTACTAGGTGGTAGATGACTCTCATCAACCGGTGAAATACCACCACTTTGCTTATTGAAGGCTTGAAGTGGTGGAACCCATGTTTAGTCTCTAGAGCTAAGTTCCAGTCAACCCTTCCCTATCTCTTCCATCATGCATTATGATTGATGACTTTTGAGGTTATGATTAACGTCGTGGCGAGATCCAATATTCCTTACATTTCGAGAGTACAGCTCTAAAACAGTGTTCGCAGGCTGGCTGCTAGTTAGTACATTGGACCGAACCTATTGGTAACTCTCTAGGAGGCTTCCGCATCAGCTAGTGTATAATCTTGCTACCTCTACTCTGCCAGATAGTGACTGGAGGGAGTCCGAGTAGTGTGTAAGCGGGGAGCATAGTCTAGGCCACGTTATGTTAAGGATCTGGGTATATTCTTACCACGTGTACGCCATATCCAAAAATTTCATTACTTCATACAGCATGTCCCACCCACTTTTTCTTACTATTGAATACACCATGAATTGTCAAACTAATAGAGCAAGCTTATCTGCGAAAAGATCTAAACCTCCCAAGCACTTCCTAATTCATTTCACAAATATACGTGGTCTCAATTCTAATCTCAGCGATGTCCATTTCCACTTGCAGTCTGCCACACCCCATGTACTTTTTCTGACAGAATCACAGTTATCGGTTGATTCAACTACTGCTCTTGAATGTTGCAAAGGTGGTATTTGTGAATATGTCCATTCTGATATTCCCTGTCAGAGACTTGGCAATTTGGAATCTCCTCTCTTTGATCTTCCCTGGCTTAAAATCTCTCTACCTCATTGTGCCAAATTCATCTGTCGTCTCTACTATTCTCCCAACTCCACTAATCACTTGAAGCTCTTTGACTTCCTCTCTTTGCAACTTGACTTTCTCCAGTCCAACTTTCCTAACAGTGAGGTAATTTTCCTTGGTGATTTTAATGTTCACAACTCCAGCTGGCTTCTATTTTCTAGTCACACTGACCCAGCAGGTCAAGATGCTGAGGCTTTTGCAATTACTAATGACCTAGCACAGATTGTTCATTTACCTACAAGAATACTGGACAATCCTAATCATACAGCCAATACCTTCTAAGTACCCGGTTGAAGTGAGAGGTGCTTTAGGCACTTCAGAACACAATTTGGTGATTGTCTCTTCTCCAATGGAGCCTTTATCTCATGGCTATTCCCAACCTCGTGTTGTTTGGCATTACAAGAATGCAAAATGGGATGACCTGCTAGACTTCTTTTCCTTGGTCGGATTACTGTTTCAAAAGTTCTGATGTCAGATCGTGTCAGTGAAATTATTCTTGCAGGAATGGAATCCTTTATCCCACACTCCACTTTAAAGTCTCGTCCTTTATCTAAACCTTGGTTTTCCAATAAATGTGCTAAGGCTGTTCAAGAGAAGAATGTTGCATATCGTAATTGGCTTGTTTCTAATTCTTCAGTTTCATTTTCTGTCTACACCAAAGCTCGCAACAATTGTAAAGCAGCTATTAATCAGTCCAAACTAGAGTTTGAAGAGGCTAAGAGTAGAAAACTTGCTTCTTGCCCTAGTGGTAGCCGAGCATTCTGGTCTCTTTCCAAAGCTATTGGCCGCAACTTTTGCCCATCTCTGCTCTCACCTCTGTCCAAACCAAATGGTTCTGTTGTCACTTCAGCCAAGGATAAAGTTGACCTGCTAGCATCCCATTTTTCTTCCAGCTCATGTATTAATGATCTTGGTAAAACACCTCCCACCATTCCCAACACACTCCATTCAATGCCTCTTGTGGTCTTCCGTCAAAAGGATATCAGAAGGATTTTGTTGAATCTTGATGCTAAGATAGCTCCAGGTCCTGATGGTATTTCTCCTCTTGTTCTCAAACCTGTGCTCCTGAACTTACTCCTATTCTTTGCCGCCGTTTTTCACTTTCTTATTCCAAAGGTGTTTTTCCTTCTGCTTGGAAATTTGTTCATATCCAGCTAGTTCCTAAAAAGGGTGACAAATCCCTCCCATCCAATTATCGTCCCATTGCAATTACTTCTACTCTTTCTAAATTAATGGAGAAATCAATTAACCGCCAACTCTTAAACTACCTTGAAACCTTCCGTCTGATGAACGATTGCCAGTATGGATTCCGTCAGTGTCGATCCACTGGTGATATTCTGGCTTATGTTACCCATTTATGGAATAATTCAAGGGAAAGGTTCGGTGAAACACAAGTAGTTGCTCTTGACATCTCAAAGGCTTTTGATCGTGTTTGGCATAAAGGTCTTGTAAACAAGCTTCCATCTTATGGTTTGCCAACTGTTTTTTGTAATTGGTTATCCAGTTTTCTCTCTGATCGCTCACTGAGAGTAATGGTAGATGGCTCTCTGTCTTCTAACTTCTCCACTAATGCCAGTGTCCCCCAAGGTTCAGTTCTTTCCCCCACTCTTTTCCCCTTGTATATTAATGACCTTCTTCCATTGACTGGAAATCCTATCCATAGTTTTGCCGATAATAGCACATTGCATTCCACTTTCCATTTTGAGAAACCTTGTCCTGCTCAATCAGCTTCAACTTCTCGAAAATCTGCTACCAATTCTTTAAATGCCAATCTTCAGGTAATTCTCCAGTTGGGCAAAGACAACTTAGTTGATTTCAACCCTTCTAAAACTCAGTCTTGTCTTATATCTCGCAAAAAGGATTCTTCTGCTCCTATGCTTATCTTTAGTGACACTCCGATTTCTATGCAAAATGATATATCTCTTTTGGGGATCACCCTGACTTCTAAATTCTCTTGGCACAAGCACATTACAAATATTGCTTCCTCTGCATCTAAAAAACTTGGTTTTCTCTTTCGCTCTCAGCGTTACTTTTCTTCCAAACAGCTGCTCACTCTGTATAAATCGCAAATCCGCCCTGCCATGGAATATTGTTCCCACATCTGGGGTGGTGCCCCCAAAGCCTCTCTCAGGCTTCTTGATTCCATTCAGAAGAGGGCAGTTAGGTTAATTAATGATTCATCTCTAACAGAGTCTCTCCACTCGCTTTCTCATAGACGTATTGTTTCTGCTGCATGCCTCTTCTACAGATACTTCCATGGGCACTGTTCTTCTGAATTGGCTTCTATAATTCCCGCTCTCTCTTTCAAAACAGTCCGAACACGTGCCGCCAACATTCATTTACTGTCCAACTTCAAACCCACAGAACCAACTTTTCATCTTCCTCATTTATTCAGTCAACTGCCATTTTCTGAAACAACCTTCCTTCACACGTATTTCCTGAAAATTACAATCTACAGAAGTTCAAGTCCAATGTCAACAAATATCTTCTTTCGTCTTTTCAACTTCCAACCCAAGCACGGTACTAAGTACTATAGGTTCTAATACCTCTCGTGTTTTGGGTTCACATAAAAAAAATATATATATATATATAATGTTGGAATTATGTTTTCGAGGAACCATTTGGCTGTTGCAGTTTTCTGATTTTCGTTTTTTCCAAAATTCTGCTGTGTTCTTTTCTTTCCAGTCACAAATTCATTCCATATGAGCACTTCAGCTCTATGGTAGTTTCCTGACGTTCTCACAAATATTTTTTCTGTCCTGAGTCTGAGCGGAATTATTGCTTGCCACAAATTTGGAAAGGTCCATGTATGTATCTTGTGGCTGATAGGAAAAACCTGCTGCTTGTAAAAGATGATGATTTTTGCTTTTGCATTAGCTTCTTAAGCCGTTCTGTTCCTGAGTATTATGTCTGTATATTGTTCATGGGCCAATTTGCATGTTTTGTTGACTGAAAAACCTAGAAATAACTCATGGGGGAGTAGAGCCTTTAAGAATTCCTCCAGTTTCCATTGAGACTAACTCACACCTCACAAAATGAATGGAAAATTACTATTCTATCATGGAAGAACTTAGTGAAGCCTGTTTGAGTGGGACTATAGTGAGAATCTCCACATCTTTATAAATGCAATGGCATAGAAAATAAAACATAAAAATTTTATGCAATTGTATCAAAATGTAAAATATAAAAGTTCTTAAAGATTAAAAAGTTGTTTCAGTTGTAACACAAGCTTTGGTCTTATGGTCCTCCATACTTGTTACTATTTCGAGAGGTCTTGAGTTTGAATCACTAGAATTTTTAGATCTCTCTTCAGTTGGAACTGTAATTGGTCAATTTTAAGAGGAGAGAGCATGGTTTTCCCTGAGTTATTCTGAATTATGATCAAAGCCCTTTTCTTGCCTCCCAGGTGGTTCCTCCCCTCCATTTTTAAAACAGCCGTTTTCAAACAATCAAACTAAACATCTCTGAGGGGGAGGTTTTCCCAAGCAGTTTGTTGGGTAGCCTCTGATTTTCTGCTACACCACTGGGTCTAAGCCATTCTGAGTCTCAGCACAGATGTAGATTTCTTCACCTGAGATACTAACTCCAGAATACATATATTTTACATACCTGGTAGTACACTGATGTCTTGCGGCTGAGATGCCTTACTGCTTAATCAAAACTTTCCAAATTATGTAACTGTATACCCATTAACACCACTGGTAATAGCAATAGGAAATCTTGTTTTAGAGGATATTATTCAGTCACTTGTCATTTACTTCCAATTATACTAGGAACTGTAGTGCAAAGCATCTATGTTGGAACCAGTGTGGAAACATCAGGTGGTGTCCAGCACCTTTGTGAAACCTCTCTGAATACAACTGCCAAATTCGTATTTCCACCATCTCATACTTTCAGTATGAGATGGTGGAAATAGGAATTTGGCAGTTGTAGATTAGCTGTCCTTCATTTAATGACGTCCATTTCTTTCAGTGATTGCATTGTCCTGAACATAGTGCACAAAGAAGCTTGGCTTTATCCTGAGCACAATGAATGAAGAAATGTGCAGACACTAACGTTCTTTCAGAGGATTCCTTGGTATTACATTCTAAGGTGTAATAGTTTCACAGGCACAGTTTTCATGGTTCTGGTGTGCAGTATCAAATAGTTTTTAAATTTATGCTTTGATCAGCAGTTGATGTGTAAAGAATCTACAGCAGTAAATCTGTAACTTGTCTTAAATATCAGATGTCTCGTATTGCTCAAATAGTAGAGAAATGTTTAACTCCAAAGGGGCAAAGTGTATGGCACAACACAGATCAATCAAGTTTAGCACCATCCTTGCTTTGCAGGCATTTTTTTTTCTTCTTATTTTTTAAATAGCTTTTCCAACTGTGAATAATCCGTATGTATAATTGCTTGAAGATACATATTACTTAGAATATCAGCTGAATTTTTTTCTGAATAACCTTTTTTTTTATTTTTTATTATTTTGGATAAATGGATAAATGATATGGATAAATAGTTTGACTTCCAGCTCACTGCTTCGGAAATCGTTGTGACACAATATATACAGTTTGGAAACTTTTTTTTCCCCTAATTCTCTGATCCATTCCATAGGACAGGGATTTTATCATGGTCTGTAAATCTATCGAGATCCTTTCATTGCCAGTATTTTGCAAATGTCTGTTTTTATTTCTACCTTATTAAAAAAAAAAAAGTGTACATTTTTCTCTTTAACAGTGTATGTTTTCTTTAGATGGAAGAAAAAGAAAAGAATCGCATAAAGGATATGCGTAAAGAATTAAACCATTGGGTTCGTATAAAGGACAAGGTAGAGGCAGATGAAAGAAAAGAGCAGGAAAAAATTCGAAAATGGAAAGAGGCAGAAAAAGAAACCCAAAAGTTTCAGTTAGGCCAAATGGTAAGTATATCTATAAAGTCTTGGAATCAGTAATGAAGAAATGCAAGGAAAGTGTTCACTGAATTAAGAAGGTGATGCCTTGAAGTTAATTGGATTTCGTGTAGCATTAGCAAGGTGACACAAGGAAACAAAGCTTATGGAAGTCAGCCTAATAACTAATCCTCATTCTACTTAATTGTTAGCCATATATTCCTAAACTGTTTTTATTGATTTCACCTAAATTAAAATTTAATGTTTTGTCTATACTCTGGCACAAGCACTAGGTCAGATAAGTTTAAAATTAATAAATTTGACAATGAATACAGTCATTTATTGTATTTAGCAGTCACACAGGCTTGAATCACAGTCCACTCAAAAGTATGTGCATAAACACAATTGTGATTGACCACTGGGCTACGTTGGGCCTAATACTCATTCAAACTCTAGGCGCCTCTGTAGCCAGGTGGGAAGGAGCAGTAGTGCATAGCACACGCTTCTTGAATAGACCGGGGTTCGAGCCCGTCACCACCAAATACGGAGGATGCGGAAAGGTCAGGGAATGACCACCCTGGTCTGTATCATGGCCTTAGTTGCTAATGCTCCTAAAAACCAAATAACAGCAACATTCAAACTCTTCAAATCACCTAAGCTTTCCAGCTCCATATTAGACAAGACTTTGTTCTAACAGCTTATTACTCTTACTCTTTAGTTAAAAAAAAATTCTTATTTCTGGTCTGTATTTCATTCTTTCTTTCTTTAAATATATATCCTCTGCTCTGCAGCATCCAGTGTTTGTGCTGCTCAGTCCCTCTAAAATAGTTCAGCGGCCCAAACATTGAGATGCTTATTTGATTTCGAAACCTACAGGCCTGAAGTCTCTCTCTGTATAAAAAAAAGACTACAGAGAAGTACGTTTAAGAATTTTCAGGATTTATATCTGATAACAACCTTCCTGTAAAACAAATCTAGAACTCCATTGAGAGAGGGGGTTATTTTTTGATATTTATTAGACTGTGACAGTCATTTGCATAGATGGGGTGGGTATATTTGATCTGCAGCAACTTTCAAACTTCTATCAATTGGCAAAAGAATTGTGTGGCATTAGAAGAAAATTATTCTCATAGATAAAGAGATAAAATAAGTGAGAGGTGACAGAGATTAATTTTAAATGGCCATTACTCTTCATGGAATAATGTTATGAGGGGAGTCTGCCAGAGTCTGATTGGTCCCATTCTGTTTCTAATATTCACCAATGATACTGATATATTTCAAGTCTATTGTCTGATGATACAAAAGTGGGCAGGGTAGTTAATGATAATAATCATGGTATGTTACTTCAGAAAATGCAAGGTCTGGATAGCAGTAATCCTAGAATAAGTAACCCTCATACAGTTTACATGAGTATGAACCATCCAGAAGAAGAATTTTGGGATCCTGGAATGCATAAGTTTTTTGGAAAATTTTGCCATCTTTTTGACTTAATTAATATGTTAAATTATGTTCAATAAATAGTTTAATAGTCTTAGTCACTTTTGTTGGCTTATTTTTAAATTTAGCTAGAGATTTTGTAAGTTATGACTTAATATAATATTCACAGAGCTTTTGTATTGCTGATTTAATGCAAATATTGTAGCATGTAGCTAGTAGTGTATGTGCATGGTAGTGGAATTGTAGGGTTTCAGTTGTGATAAATAAGTAGCTCCAAGGTTCTGGTCATGTAGGTTTGAATATATTTTTTTATTTTTAGCTAAAAATTTTTATTTTAGTAAAGCTATAACTAATTTTAAGATTCTACGAATATAACATATAACATAAAATTGACAGTGCATTTGGGTGCATATTAGCTTAGTGTAGTATTGCAAAATTAAATTGAATTTAGATGGAATTCATGCCACAGACTAGAGCAGCAAAGCAATGTGCACAGAGTAGTGGGTGTGCTGTGGCTCGGCGGATGGGGGGGTGATTCTCCTGCAAATCACAGCCTAACAAATTGTACTATTTTGTGTAATGTGTGTGGACTTTCTCAAACAGGACATAACACACCTGAGGGGGATATCTTTGTTTTGCGTGTTAGATACAGAGAGTGCAAAGAAATTAGGTGCCATCTCAGCATTCTAAAGGGCATTGATGAGAGCTTGAAGAGTAGAGTGGTGTCCTCAGACGAATTAAAATGGGGACCCATCAACTGCCCAACTCAATGCCACAGCCTACATTTGTGCAGCAGGCAACACAACAGCAATCCCCAAGGCAGAATGCACTGGTCCCACAGGAGGTATTTATTGTTGGTGACACTGTTGTCAGGGAAACAGGAAATATATTGCACAAGAAAGATAGATGAATAGGACTAGTGTATGTCTACCAGAAAAAAAGTAGATGTAAAGCAAATATATTTTAAGGGCACAAAAGGTGATAGTGTTGTACACATTTGCATAATGATATCAAGAGTAGGAAATATGAGTACTTACTTAACAAGTAGAAAGCAGTGTTGGGAAAAGTCACGGGTTGGGATTGAATTTGAAAGTGTCTGCAGGTCTGCCCAGACACGATAGGATAGGGAGCACATGTTGAGAATCTTATCAATCAATTCGGCCCTGGAGAGACTGTGCAAGGCTTGTGAGGTAGAATTTTTTTTGAGCGTGGTCTGTGTTTGTTAACAGGGGAGGCTATTTTTATAGGGATTGGATAAACTTAAAAGGGGTGCAAGAATATCTGCTGATGCTATCGAAGCAGTGATAGGTAGGTTAGAAAACTATTAGCTTGGGGTGATACACATACTAATTGATTAACTAGAACCACAGGCAGAAATAAAAGTGATTGTTCTACTGCTCCTATTGGAAAATGCAGAAGCCTGGTAAGAAAGATCTCAGGAATTTCAAGCAATGCTCTGGGTCATTATGCAATGAGTAAATACATGAGCTTTGTTAGGGTAACTAAGACTAAGAACAGGTGCGTATACAGTAATTATAGGAGCATTGAAAATAAATTTTATGAATTTGAAGTACTGATTAAATCATCAAATGCAGACATTGTAATGATATCAGAGACATGGTGTCACTCAGACAAAAGTGATACTGAATTTGAATATGGGGAATACAATGTATACAGGAAGGAAGGACAGCCAAGACAGGAGGATTATGCTCTTAGTTAAGAAGCATATTAAGGTAGTGTAAGGTAATGATATCAGAGACGTGGTGTCACTCAGACAAAAGTGATACTGAATTTGAATATGGGGAATACAATGTATACAGGAAGGAAGGACAGCCAAGACAGGAGGATTATGCTCTTAGTTAAGAAGCATATTAAATCTAAGGTAGTGCATCCATTCAACATAAGTGGCCAGGGCAATGTTGAGTCAGTTTGGAGTGATATAACCAGTGAGAAAACAAAAACGAGAGTAGGAGTATGCTATAGGCTTTGGTATACTCATCACAGTCATTAATGACTATACCGAACAGGTATACAGAGAAGTAGAGCGGGCCAGTAAATCAGAATGTCTTATGATGGGGGATTTTAACTTTTCAGATGTTGAATGGAAGTTGTGGGTTGGTCACTTACACACTAGCAAGACTTTTGTGGATTTATTGGATGACTGTTTTCCACAGCAGCATGTGAGAGAGCAACAAGAGGAATAATAATCTTGATCTGATTATCAACAGCAATTCTTCAATAATTAAAAATCTACAGGTTAAAGACCCACTGGGTGGCAGTGATCACAGTGTACTGATTCGGGATTTACTTAAAATCATCTACTGTCACAGGATAAACGGAAGGGCTTTTGCTTTCATAAGATTGGCTATAGTGGTCTCTGACAGTTTTTAAATTCTAAGCAGTGTGCCCAACTGATGATGCTATCAACAGCAAATTCTAAATGGGAAGCATTCAGGGAAATAATCATAGAAGCTACTAGGCTTTTCATACCAACGAAGAAATGCTGTTCAAGGCATAGACCTACATGGATGTCAGATGAATTGATGGGACTTATGGCAGAGAAGAAAAATGTTTGGGATACATATAAATTATCAGCTGATATGGTACATATAAAATAGCCTGTAATCAAGTCACAAAGGTTAGGCAAGCTAAGAACAGCAGCAAAGACTTCTATGCTTATATTAACAGTAGAAGGAAGAGCTTGAATCAGATTGAGTCACTTGATGTCAATGATTTAACTGTTGATGACCTTGCTCAGGTTGCTTACAAACTAATTAGGTATTTTGCATCTATATTTTCATGAGGAATTCTTTAGGAAAGGAGACACCAAAAGTTTATCTAACTCTAAAGGGGTGCTAAATGATTTTGCCATAACTGAATAGAAAGTGAAAGAAATTATTGAAACTAAACATAAAAAAGGTGCCTGCGGTGGATGGAATCTATCCAGTTATATTAAAGGAGGCAGCAAAGGAAATAAGCAAACCCTTAGCCATAATTAGGAGAGCATCATTGGATTCAGGGGAGGTCTCTATGGACTGGAGATGTGCAAAAGTATCCTCAATTCACAAAGGGGTATCAAAAGGTGACATGAGTAATTACAGACCTGTTAGCTTAATGTATGTTTCCATGAAAATAATGGAATCATTGGATAAAGAAGTAATGCAGGATCATCTAAACGGAAATGCAATTATGCCAGCCACAGCATGGATTTGTTAAGGGGTGATCTTGTCTGACCAATCTTGTGGATACTATGATGCAGTAACAAAGGAAATGGATGCAAAAAATAATTTTTATATCATATATTAGATTTCACTTTCAAGAATAAACCGTCATTGATGATTACATAGAAGGTGTCGCAGGAAATTAGGAAGAAGATAGTAATGACATATCTGGTCAGTGGCACTATACACTATATGTCCTACAAAAAGAGACTTGAGGCCTTTGAGATGTGGTGCTGGCACAGGGTGGAAAAAATTAAATGGACTGAAAAAGTGTCAAATGTGGAAGTATTAAGACAAGTCCAAAAACAAAGGAAAATTCTAGGTAGAATAAGATCAACTAGACTCAAATGGGTGGGCCACATGATTCAACATAATGGTTTGCTTCTGGGCGCAATGGAGGAGACTGTAGAGTGAAAACACTCTGGGGTAGACCAAAAAAGACCATCGGGACATTGCTGGATGAAACAGGACTTCAAAATTTTGACGAACTAAAACAAATGGCACAGGAGAGACAAAGATGGCGACAGCTCGTCAGAGGAACCGATGAGAACAGCTCATCACCAGTCATAAGACTGAATTACTGATGATGATAATGATAGATTTCAGGAAGGCTTTTGCTACTACAGTAGTCTTTCATGTTGCACATGAAAGACTACTGTAGAAATTGGATTAATGTGGCATTAAGGGCAAATTACTGCTATGGATAAAGGAATGGTTGGCTGGGAAAAGACAGTGATTATCAGTGGAGACTGTTTTTTGTAGATCCATTGTTTTCTGTATTTATTAATGACAGTTACAAAGGTATATTAGGCTTAATGTCTAAGTTTACAGATGATACAAAGGTTGGCAGGGTGGTTAATGAAGGTATGAGACTTCAAGGTCTAGACAAATTAAGCAAATGGGCTGAGAAATTGCAATTCAAGTTTATCATTGACAAAGTAGAATTACTGTATATGGGTAGCAGTAATCTCAGAGTAATATACCAACTGTGTGGTACTACACTCAGGGTAGTAGAAAATGAAAAAGACCTGGGGTAATGTGCACTCAGATATGAAGTTCACTGCCAGGAAAATGTATGGTATTTTGTCATTGATATACAGGAATAAGGTGGTTATCCCTTTCTACAGGCCATGGTTAGTCCACATCTGTATACAGTCTGGACACCCAATTTTAGGAAGGGTGTAAATCTGCTGGTGTGGGTACACATAAGGGGAACAAGATCAGATGGAGAAGGGAAAAAAGTATTCTCTTACTAAGGAAGGCTTCAGTTCTGCAAATTGCAATGTCTGGAGATTAGGCACCTGTGAGGAGATCTAATTGAGGTGTTTAAGGCCTTGAATGGATTAAGTAAGCTCAATGCTGATGGCATTCTTTCTCTTGCTAAAACTACATGAGAGGGCATTAATTGAAATTGAGGAAGGATGGTTCAGGAATGACGTGGAAATTTGCCTTCTGCTAGCAGGCGATTGATTGTTGCATGGAACAAACTCCCATCTGTTGTTGTGGAAGTGGTTAATTTGAAAGAATTCAAATTAGAACCAGAACAAATTCTTGGAAGGGATAGATGACTTAGATGGGTAGTGTTTTTTTTTTTTTTTTTTTTTGGCTGATGCTCTATAAGCTTGCTTTCTTGCATCATTTGCTGCTACTAATAACAATGATTTGGGACAAATCATTGACAAAACAGTAACAAGATGATAACAAAAAAGACTTGGGAATAGCCATATAATCTGATATAAAGTTTTCTGAAAACAGTGTAGGCAGATTGCTAGCACAGCTTATGGGGTTCTATGATATATAGGAACTTTGGTGGTAGGAATAAAGTAGGAATTAATTGCACACACTGTAATTATATAGGGTGTGCAATTAATGCTCTATAATCAGCATGGAAAATTATTCCTTGAACAAAAATATTCTGAACAGTTTTCAATCTGACACTCATATAACTAGATATTTGCAATTCAAGATTGATGATGTTGCATCAATACCAGACAATTTGCATTCATAATGTTATTGAAAGTCCAGAATTATGAAAAACAAAGACCAAATTGTTAAAGAAACACAAACAATAAGTGAAAATAATTTAGATTCATTACACTTCACATGGCAGTTGTACATATGGTATCTGAAATAGTGTATCTGGATAGGCAACTGTTGAAAAGGAAGGTTTGCCCCTACAGGTATTCAAAATTCTTTCTGTGCATGCTAGGTCAAATAGCATGACAGTAATGTTGATTGCCATTTACATTTCTTCAAGTGGCCCCCCCCATACAAAATAATCCATTTCCTAAATGGATTTAAATAGGGAAACTGTACTCCCTCTTCCTGAGATTGGCTGACTACACTACTGATTGAAGAAGCCTTTTAAAGTTTCTCCACTCTCTGCAGGATTCAGATCTATATTTCTCCAAGTGAGAGGTGATGAAACCTGGCCAAGGGCATATTGTTTAGTAAGTCTGGTACTATAGTAGATAAAAATGAGATAATGCTTTCCAGTCAGACAAGTGGGGAGCAGATGAGCCTGTGATTTCTTTCAACATAGGGTACTGGCTCACACGTTGATGCCCCACTGAAACCAAAATCGATGCAGATTCCTACCCAGTAATGCATATTAGGGAAGTTCCAAATGCCATCCTATGTGAAATATGCTCTATAAGATGCACTTGCAAAACTGTTTATTGATGATCTGCTGAAAAACAATGTTTAATTAAATGATAGTGTTTGGAAGCCACACCTCTGTAGCTTCCAAATCCACACCTCTGTGGCTTGAATACCTTGATCAGGTCACCCTGATCAAGGTATTCAAGTACTTGAAAGATTTGAGTAAACTAAGTGGCAAGGGCATTTTTATGCTTAGTCATATTACACAAGGAGACATTAAGTTGTAGGTGTCAGTAATTGTAGATCAGCTGGCTAGAAATTTTCCTTTAGTCAGATACTCTGTGGAAGGTAGAAATTTTAATTTAAGGAGGGATTGGATTTAATAAGAAAATGGTATATTGAGGTGAGGGGTTGGTTATTTTTATAATCTTTTTTTTTTTTTTTTTTTTTGGCTGATACTACATAAGTTTACTTCCTTGCATGATTTGCCAATACCAAAAAAAATAAAAATAAATAATAATAATTTTCTTTGAAATATTTTTCAAAATTTTTACAGCAGCTATCAAATTGGTCTCTTAAATGTGTCAAAATGTCCTGAATTGTGTAAATAAGAAGATAAAAATGATTGCAAATTTTTTTTGCCCAATTTATTTTCATTTGTTTTTAATTGAAAACCAATTTAATAATAAAAAAAAAACAACTTTAAAATTAAATGAGAACTGATAAAATTAAATAACATTTTTCATGATACTCAATAACTCTAAAGATTTACCACACAGAAACTGCTGATGCATTGAAGAAATCATTTTTTAGAAACATTTTCTGCTTCATTTGCACTATAAACACATCCTACCAATTCTTCTGTGATCTCACTGTATTTCAACTTCACCTGTTGTAACAGTTAGAATATAAAACTGAGAGTATAATTGGCGGTAGTTACCTTCAAACTGTGTAATTCCACTAACTCTTTGATGATTTTAAAGTTTTTATTAATTTTTATCAGTATAAATGAAAGTATGTCACATTAGAAACAGTCGATTTGTTTAGAGCTAAGAAAAAAAACCAACTTCAGAAATTTTCCCTTGCAGTTAGAAAAGAAATTTTTGAAGTTTTCTGTTTGTTTCAGATAAATTAATTTATCAGAATTTATTTCTTGAATAGTGTCAATAATACATCGATGAGCCAAAACATTATTGACCAGCAAGTCGTTATACAAATTGAAGCAACTGCAGGTGCGCGGGTTGGGACACTATAAAAAACCACTGATACTGAGCTCCACTAATCAGTGTTACTCTTGTTCTTCAGATGGGAAAGGCAGCGGACTTAAGCGAGTTTGACAAAGGCCAAATTGTGATGGCCAGACGAATGGGTCAGAGCATATCCTAAATGGCACAGCGGGTGGGGTGCTCACAGTCAGCCTTGGTTAGTACCTACCGAAAGTGGTCCGAGGAGGGAAACCCACGAACCACCGGCGAGGCGTTGAACGACCACAGCTCATTGATGCTTGAAGTGAGCGAAGGCTCTCCCAGATGGTACATTGCAACAGAAAGGCGACTGTGGTACAATTCGCCAGTAATTGGAATGCTGGTGATGGGAGTAATGTGTCACAACACACAGTACGTCGAAACCTGCTGAAAATGGGGCTGCGTAGCCGCAGACCGCTCCAAGTGCCCATGCTAACCACGGTTCATCAGGGATAGTGCCTACAATGGGCACATTGAGCATCGAAACTGGACCTTGAGTGATTGGAAGAAGGTAGTCTGGTCCGATGAATCACATTTCCTGTTGCACCATGTGGACGGCCGAGTACGTGTGCGTCGTTTACATGGGGAAGTGATGTACTGTGGGACGAAAACAAGCCAGTGGCGGCAGTGTCGTGCTTTGGGCAATGTTCTGCTGGGATAACCTGGGTCCAGTCATCCATGTGCCGGGCACTCTGACATCTACCACCTACCTAAATATCATTGCTAACCAGGTACATCCTTTCATGACAGTGGTCTTCTCCTCTAGCAGTGCCACCTTTCAGCAGGATAATGTGCCAAGCCACACCGGCCGGATCGTTCAAGGCTGTTTTGCAGAACACTTCTAGGTATTGCCTTGGCATCCAAATTCTCCGACACCAATCCCATCGAGCATCTGTGGTTTGTGTTGGAACAGCAACTCTGATCTGCGGCATCTCAACCACAGACCTTACAGGAGTTAAAAGATCTGCTGGTTACATGTTGGTACCAGATACCACGACACATTTAGAAATCTTGTAGCATCCATGCCTCGCCGGGTACAAGCTGTTTTGGCTGCACGTGGAGGACTAACATCATATTAGGTAGGTGGTCAATGTTTTGGCTCATCGGTGTATGTCAAATAATATCAATAATATGTTAAGTTCTCTATTAGTAAAAGGCTTACCTACCTTAGCTAATAAATACATTTAAAACTAGCTGTTAAAGCTGCTTCATTACAATGTTTAGCTTTCTTGAAAATATTCTTATATAAATTAGTATGCTTTGATTTTTCATGGTGTCAGTTTTGGTGTCAGTAAATATTATATTCTTTGGCACAGAAGTATTTTCATTACACAGTAAACAGAGACCTTGTTTTTAAATTTGAAAACTAAATAAGTTAAATATGAATTTTCATTAAAAATCCTGCATGCCAACTTTTTGTTTTGCACATTTTTCTTTTCACAAGAATTAAAACTGATTTTTCCTATTCATTCCATGGGTCATAAGTTGAAGATCCTAATATATACAGTTATCAACACTTTAATATTGAAAATACATCTAGAAAGTTAACTGTGAATGAATTTTTTTTTTGTTTTGATAAAAATAATTTATGTGATAACACAAACCAAAAAGAAATTTAATTTGATAGTTTATATTTTGCATTTTTTTTTTTTTTTAGATTGAAAATCGAAACAAAAAAGCTCAGCTATTAAGTGAATTCATGGAAATGGAAATGAAGCACCTTGATTCCATCCAAAGAGAAGAGGATGATTTCCAAAATTATTCACGAAAGGTAATAAGGAATTGTGATAATAAAAATATGAACACATATCCCCTAAGAAAAGTAGCACAGCCTGGAATAGAAGGAGGTAGAGGACCACTTTATGAACATTGTGCTGGTATTCGCCCTCGTCATCTTACCACCGATGAAGAAGGAGATGAAATGATTACCAAACATTATCCTCCAATTTCAGCTAAACAGAAGAGTAAAGTCACTGATAGACGAAGATTAGGTTATGCATATTGAACAGTATGCTATACTGAATACCAGGAGAAAATTCCAATAAATTGATAGATTGCAAATATTTGTATTTTCATTATTATCTTCTTAATACTATCAAGATTGTGTACATTTTTTAGATATTGTAATTAATTCACAACATAAAAACCATTTTAAGTAATAAAGAACTTTAATAATAATAAAAAAAAACTGATAAATTTTATTAGAATCTGAAAGAGTGCCTATTTACAGTTGAATCTTGTACAGAGTCCAAGAAAAAAAAATTTTTTTTAAATTTTGATCATAAAAATTGATAATTATAGACAATAGATGATTATATAAATATATAACAGGTTCAGAAAGGTAGAGATAATTATTAACTCTTCATGAGAATTTTCAATTTAGTTAAAATATTAATCGAACAAAATTATTTAAAATACTGATTTTACAAAGATGATACATGCATCAGCATTTAGTTAGCTCCGCTGTGCTGCTGTCAAACTAAAATGGAAAGGTTGGTCCCACTGAAATTTAGAAAGTTGCATTTCAAACTATAAAAACATAACATGCCAGCTGACTTTTCTTGATTACCATTGGTGTATGTCAAAGTTTTATTTAGTAAATAAAACACTTAGTTTTAGAAAGTCTGTGGGACTGAATTTATAGCTTCACCTCTTTTGAGTTAGCATTGTTTCTGTTCACTTCAAATTTTTAATAAATTAACAAGACAGTTTCAGTCTTCAGGTAAAGTTAAAATAATCATAAACGGTTTCTTTTTGATTCTAGTGTGCATTATTTGATGGCAACACTAAATGGCTGGTTTTATGATTTTAACATTCATTTTCTTTCATTTCTCTTTCAGAGAACCTCGAAAATGTAAATAAAGTCTTTGAATTTATAATAATATCTAACTTTGAAGAGATGATGATCACAGGCTATTGATTTCACAAATGAATCAACATGGATTGTTACTGTTAAAATTTACGTTGCGTATTTCATTCCTTATGTATAGTCCTGATAACTGATGCAACACACTTCCCAGCAAATCTGGAAGGCCATTCTACCTTTTTGTTGTACTGAAAAGTGCTTTGATAAGGGTTATTGTAAAGTCTCCTATTCTAAAAAGAAAGAAGAAAGGAATAATTTCTCGGTGTGGTCTGTGCTTGTTAGGAGGAGAAACTGTTCTTACAGGAATGGGATATACTCAAATAAAAGGGGTGCAAAAATATTTACTGGTGCTATTGAGGCAGTGATAGGCAGGTTAGAAAACTGATAGCTTGGAGGGGAATACACAGACAAATTGATTAACTAGAACTGCATAAAAGTGCAGTTCTAGTTAATCTATTTGTCTGTGTGTGTGATGAAAGTAATTCTTGCACTGCCTCTACTGGAACATGCAGAAGCGTGGAAAAACATGCCAAGGACTTCAAGCATTGCTGTGGGTCATCACGAAACAAGCAAATTCATGGGCTGTGTTAGGGTACCTAAGAGTAAGAACAGGTGCTTGTATACTTGCATGTACACTAAAGCTAGGAGCATTGAAAATAAATTTTATGAATTTGAAGTACTGATTAAGTCACCAAATGCAGACATTTTGGGGACATCACTCAGACAAAAGGGATGCAGAATTTGAATATAGAGAATACAATGTGTGCAGAAAGGACAGGAGGAGGAAGTAATTTAGAATGTCTTATAAGGGGGATTTTAATTTTCCAGATATTGACCAGAACTTGGGGGTTGGTCATTCACACACTAGCAACACTTTTGTCGATTTATTGGATAACTGTTTTTTACAGAAGCATGTTAAAGAAGCAATACTCTTGATCTGATTATTGGCAGCAACTCTTCATGCATTAAGAACCTGCAGGTGAAAGACCTTCTGGGTGGCGGTGATCACAGTGTGTTGATGTGGGACTTACTTGAAGACTACTGTAAAGGATAAAGTTTGTTTGTTTGTTTGGGTTTTAATGGTGCATCAGCAACTGGGGCTATAATGTGCTGGGTAAAGAGAGGATCTTTTGCTTCCATAAGGGTAACTACAGTGGTCTCACACAGTTTTTAAATTCTCTACAGTACAGTCTAATAATGTTGCTCAAATGCTAAATGGAAAGCATTCAAGGAAGTAATAGTAGAAACTACTAATCTTTTTATACCAACTGAGAAATACCATTCCAGGCTTAGACCTAATGAATGTTACATGAACTGATACTTGTGGCTAAGAAGAAAAATGCAGGGAATACATATAAGTTATCCGGTGGTACAGAAGCCTACAGTAGATATAAACTAGTCTGTAATCAAGTCACAAAGGAGGTTAGGCAAGCTAAGGCAGATTATGAGAAGTCTATGGCAAAGAATGCCAAGAAATGGAGGAAAGACTTCTTTACTTGAATCACGTTGCTCCACTTGATGTTGATGGTTTAACTGTTGATGATCCTGCCCACATTGCTGACAAACTGAATAGTTATTTTGCATCTACATTCAGTCATGAGTTCTTTATTGAGAATTCCTGAAGTTCAGCAAAATCTAACAGGGAGCCAAATGATTTTGTGATAACTGAGAGGAAAGTTGAAGCTCAACATAAAAAAGGTACCTGGAGTGGATGGGATCTATCCAATTATATTAAGGGAGACAGAAAAGGAGATAAGCAAACCCTTAGCCATAATTGTGAGAGCATCTTTGGATTTAGCTAGGTTCCGATGGACTGGAGATGTGCAAATGTATCTTCAGTTCACAAAGGGGGATCAAAAGGTGATAAGGGTAATTACAGACCTGTTAGCTTAACTTCTGTTCTGGGGAAAATAATGGAGTCTCTAGTTAAAGAAATAATGCACAATTGTCTAGACAGGAATGCACTTATATTGCAGTCATAGCATGGATTTGTTAAGGGGCAATCTAGTCTCACCAGTCTGCAATAACAAAAAAAAATGGATGCAAAAAATAATTTTATATCATATAATGGGATTTTAAGAAAGCTTTTAATACTGTTGCACATTAAGGGGAAGTTACTGCTAGGGATAAAGGGATGTTTGAGTGGGAGAAGACAGAGTGGTTATTAACAGACACTGCTTCATGGACTAATGTTATTTATGGAGTTCCCCAGGGTTCAGTGCAGGGTCCATTGTTGTTTTCTATATTTATTAATGATATTTAGAAACATATATCAGGCTTAATGTCTAAGTAGGCAGGGTGGTTAATGATAGTAATCAGGGTAAACTACTGCAACAAGATTAAAAAAAATAGGCCGATTGGATGAGAAATGGCAGTTGAAGTTGAACATTGATAAAGGCAAGGTCCTGCATATGGATAGCAGTAATCTCAGATTAACATACCAACTGTGTGGTACTACACTCTGGGTAGTGAAAATGAAAAAGACTTGGGTGTTATTGTGCATTCAGACATAACATACTCTGAGCATTATAGACAGGCTGCCAGGATAGCTCATGGAGTTTTGTCTATGATATACAGGAACTTTGCTAGCAGAGACAAGGAAGTGATTTATCCCATTATATAAGGTAGTGGTCATGTTGAATCTTGAGTACTGCATCCAGGTCTGGAGGCCTCATTTTAGGATGGATGTAGATCTGCTGGAACAAGCACAGATGCAATGAGAATGGTAAAGGGATGAAAGGGTGGTCTTACCAAGACCACCCTTTCATCTCTTCATCAGTTCTAGAAATTTCCATGTCTTGAGATTAGGCACCTGCAATGTGATCTGATTGAGGTTTTTAAGGCTTTGGATGGATTGAGAAAGTCGGTGCTGATGGCATTCTTTCTTTTGCTAAGACTACAAATGAGGAGGCATAAATTGAAGGTGCGGGACCATAGTTGCAAGATAGATGTGAGGGGGTTTGCCTTCAGTCAGCGGGTTGACTATTGGAACATACTTCCATCTGGTGTTGTGGGGATGGGCAGTTTAAATTAATTTAAGCCAGAATTAGACTAATTAGCAGTCAGCTTTCATTTACAACCAAATTATTGAGCACATAGCATTCTTTATCCATGTACAACTAATTTCTTTATCTACATACCTATGGTTTCCAGCTCTTCCGCAAGCACAAATGGAAAGTTATGCTCCCAGAAAACCCGAATACAAACTTAACTTCTTCATTCTTATTCTTTTAACTTTCTTTTTCCTATTTATTTCATCACTTTGGGCTATTATAATACCTGAGGGCAGGAGATAACTATTTCTAGCCAAAAATCTTTACCTAATTTTGCTTTCATTCAGCAAAATTGCTAGACACTCATTTGTGATAGTAGACAAGTTGAAAATGAATAATAAAATATATCTATATAATATACATATAATTTTGTTTGAAGTTACATAAGATTAAAAAAATGCCAGTGGACCCTGCAATATAACAATGATAATAGTCCATATGACATAGAATACTATTGACAATTTGGATGATTATAATCTAATGATTATCATTACTATTTGCAGATTCAAATGAGTACATCATGAATATACACCCATGCCAAAAAAGTTTGGAATCATGTTTCATTTTGCTTAATTTTCTAAATTTTTATTAAAAAAGGACCAATTTGTTCTCCAATTTTTATTAAAATATTTTCTATTATGTATAAAAATCAAAAAACTTAAATAATATTTAAGAAATTTCGAGAATATTCAAGAGTATTCCAGAAAGGTGTGGTATAATATTGTAGATGATTCTATGGTGTTTGCAATAACATAAACTGAGGCGTAAGAGCTGTAACATAAAATTGAACACCCATCAATTTAGAAAGTGTTTGATATTTTGTGTTTCATGATAAACATGGCAATAAATAAGGAACAGTGCTGAAAAAAAGGTGCCACCATGTCTGTGTAAGTGCTATTATAACTCTGTATAAAGAAAGTTATTCCATGAGAAGTATTGGCAAAAAACTAGGTGTTTCATTTAATGATTCGAGGAGACTGGCAGTATAAAGGACAAACTAGTATCAGAACGACTGTACATAACAATGGAAGCACAACATAAGACATAACAATGATTTCTAAATGCAAGTGACTACTTACTGCACTTGGAATCCTAGTTGAGTTCAATAGGGACAGAGAAACTGCCATCTCTATATCTACTGAAAAACTTTGTCTTAAACAAGCAGGACGATGGTTGTGTAGCGGTCCGAAAACCCTTATTAAAACTGGAAAATCAAAAGAACGGCTGGATTGACTAAGAGCCATCAACATTGGACAACTGAAGAGTGGAAAACATATTGTGGATGGATGAATCCAAATTTGAAACTTTTGGATTCAAGTGTAGAATTTATGTCAGACAACCAACTGAATCAAAAATGGTGCTACATTGTTTAGTGCTCTCAGTCACAGTCAAACATAGTGGTTTACTCATGATCTGGGGTTCCTTCTGTTTTCCTGGAGTAGGTGAACTTAGAATTGAAGGAATTTTAAGAAAAGGCTATAAAAACATTCTTGAACATACAGTATCCCCTGGACTTCAACTTTGTGGAAGAAATTTATGTTAGAAGTCAGTGACCTGAAGCACAGCGCTAAGCTGTGCAGGGACTTTCTAGTAAGTAAACAACAGGAGGGAGTATTGCAAATTATGGTGTGGCCACCCAAATCACCTGACTTAAACCCAATAGAGCATTTATGGGACTATCTATCAGTGCTTCTCAAAGTGGGCAATATTGCCCCCTAAGGGGCGTTTGAATTATCCATGGGGGTGTTAGGCATGAAAGGGGGACGACGGGGGCTGATGGAGCACTATCAATGATTGGCCGTTACAAGGGTTTTATGGCTTATTTAAAAAATGCTGTGCCAAATATTATTACTGTTCATTGTGTCATTCACCATCAGCATTTAGTTGCAAAAAAACTTGGTGATCAACTGCACAATTCTCTATAAACTGTTATTACTGCTATAAACAAAATTAAAGCACATTCTTTGATTGATTGTATATTTCGAAAGCTTTGTGATCAAAACAGCGAAGATTTTGAACGATTTCTATTTCACTCTGAGGTTCGGTGGCTGTCAAAAGGCAACTGTCTCAACAGATTTTATGAACACTTTGATACTGTTGACAAGTGTTTTGAAGATAGGAAATGACCTTAGTAATGACCTCAAGAAAATGAAAACTGATATTGCTTATCTTGCAGATTTATTTACTAGATTCAACTCAATGAACTTACATTTACAAGGACAAGATGTAACTCTTATTAAGGCAAAAAATCAAATTTCAGCATTATTTCAAAATTAAAGCTTTTTATGCGCAACGTAGGATGACGTGAATTGTATCAATTTCCAAATTTGTTGGAAATAGAGGGGGAAAAAAAAAAAAAAAAAAATAGCTGATGAAACTAATTTTTTGTAATGATCTAGAAATGTTGCGCAGAGATATGCAGGAAAGGTTCGAAGATCTCCTTAATTTGAAAATTCCAGATTGGATTATAAATAATGACGATAGTGAACATTTTGTAGAAGAAGAATTGATTGAGTTACAAAATGAAGTTGAACTGAAGCCAAAATTTCAAAATTCATATCAGGAATTTTTGTTACAAAAGAAAATCCCTGACCATTATCTGCATTGTGGGGAATTGTAAAAAAAATTACTTATTTCTTTTCCAACATCATATCTAGTCGAAACCGGTTTCAGTGCCTTATCTCAATTGCTGACAAAACAAAGAAATTGTCTGGATGTTGTTAAACATGGCAATTTACGACTTCTACTTTACAGATATTAAAACTAATATTGAGAAGCTAATAAATCTCCACCAAGCTCATCCATCGCATTAAATATTAAAATATAATTAACTATTTCCATTAATATCATGACTTATTTATGTAATTAACTTTACACTGATCTAGACCATTAAGTCAGTGAAGAGTGCCCTTCACAAAATTTATGGAAAACCTTGCAGATAGCTTGGAATAATATTAGTCAAGACAGTGTTATAAAATTAATCACCAGAATGCCACCATGTCTGTGTTGATGAAAATCAGTATAACTGTTAATATTAATCATTTTAATATTTAATGCTGTAAATTTTTGAATGCTTAATAAAAAAAATCTCAAAATACTTTGATTTTTTTTTAATATTAAATCATACATTTTCATAGCTAATTTCATTTAATTTAATAGAAACTGTTGTCAGACACTGTGATTCCAAACTTTTAGATGGGAATGTACATTCTGACTTTTGTATATTTGTTATATATATATATATATATATATTATATTTATTTGTTTGTTTTTTGAGATATCTTCCTTAGTTGATTAAAGAAGAATTTGACAATATAATTTAAGTGCACACAGTTTCAAACATACAGATAGTTAATGATGTTTAATGAATGTAGCACAGCACAAATAAGACAAATTACAATTTATAAGGTATACTTAACATTTAACATAAGAATATGAAGAAAGCAAGTGTTTCCAAAATACAAGAATAAATAAAGAAAGATGAAAGAACCTTTCAGGATTGGGCTTATAAAACACAATTAAGTTCTTTACTGTATGAAAATTATTATTTGTATAATGTCATGTTAGTTAAAAAAAACGGAAAAGTGGTGGCAGGATAAATAAACAGATCCACTACTGGCTTATTTATATAAAATAAGAATATTTCAGGTAGCAGCTGCATTAGAAAATTGAGGTTATTAAAGAATATAGCTCCTGTACATTTTGAAGCTAGTGTCAACAGTAGGTTCACACATTCTTAGCAGCAATGCCAAATATTTTTCACATTTCCTTACGCACAAGAATGTTGTTGTTATTTGGTCATCCCCTGACCTTTCCGCATCCTCCGTATTTGATGGTCACGGGCTCGAACCCCAGTCTAATCAAAAAGCGTGTGCTACGCACTGCTGCTTCTGGCTACGGAGGCACCTCACAAGAATGTAACAATCAATGCAACGTCAAAATAGCTGATTGTGAACCTGTAATTTTAAAGCTTAATCAACTTGAATAAAAAGTGCACTTGGCATGAACAATGCCAAGTACAGTCAGCTATCCTTATCAAGATTCACAAATGCTGACAACATGAACAAGCTCCAAGCTAATATCTTGTTGATTAACTTGATAAATTTCTCGCAGGCTTCATCAAGATTACTAAATCAAATATTTTTGATATATATGCAGAACAACTTGATGTATTCCATAAGTGGTTTTCACTATAACAATAAAGTATTACTAAAGCTTCTCTACCACAAATAAATAGAAGATATCAGTATATTAACTCTTACAAAATCCTTGCTGGAATTATATGTACACATAATGAACAACAAAGCGTAACATGCCATTTCACATTTTGAACAAGTGGGGAACACTAAATCTTTTGAACTCTATTAGAAATAAGTTTCAAAAGGCAGTTAAATAAAATGAACTATAAAATTAAGCTGTGAATGACTAGCAATCTTTAGATTTTTTATTTTTTTTTTTCGTTTCTGTGCATATACAAATACACAGAACAAAGAAATAAAATAAAAAAGTATTTACATTTTTGAATGAAATTAACATTGGCATAAGTGCACTGCCATCAAAGGACTTAAACAATAAATCACAACCCCTGAAGTTCACATTCTACCTTTTGATTGTGTTTTATTATAACCCACACAGGCCTGATCACCAATTTTTAAATGTTATATTAATTTGGCCGTAGGAGTTCTTGTAAACAAGAAACTATACACTGTTTAAAAACTTAATATTTTATAACAGTAGACAATACCCATAATGGATGACATCAGCATGAGAGAAAATAAGCTATACACTGTAATAAGCACATCTATAAGTTGATCTCATAATAGAAGAAACAAAATTAAGATTCTGTAAGGCAAAGAGCTGCAATGTTAACAATAACAAAGAGACACACAAGTACATCTTTATCAATATAAAAAGTATTTGGCAAATGTCTGATCTAAAACTAAATTCATTCATTCTCACAGGAACAATTTTGGTATTATAATATGTAAGCATTAAAAAATTTTTCCCTTTCCCCCCATATTGCAGAATGTAAATATTGAGCACAGTTTGCCATTAGCAGAATGTAAACGTATTTCCTCATGATACATATAAATTAAATGACAGACTAGAGGTAAGAGTCTATTTTTAAATTTATCAAACTATAGGAAAGATTGTATACACAAACCCTATTTTTTAAGCTAAGCAACATAAAGATATAACAACATTTATATCATAAACAATTAGAAATGAACAAATGCTCAATTTGCTTTTGATTTTACGCTTATCTGTACACAGTATAAATAACAATTAGCTAAATATATTTTGCACACCAAGAATAATAACATAAAAGAAAAAGGATGAAATTAACATTTCAAATTTCTCACTTAGTAAAGCTTTCATGAATTTCTTCTTGTTTCATGTGTAATATGTTTTCTCATTCAATCAAGAATTTGAATGTGTATAAAGCAAGGAAGAAGTACAGTTATAATAATATATGTGTTCTATTTGCCATAAGTACTGAGAAGTTGAATTCATGACAGAAATTATATTAATACTACGGGGCAGGGTTATTATGTAATACTTAAGGACATGCTCAAGAATCATATGCCATATTTCACATTTCCTTTCATTTTTGTTGACTGCTTCTACTATCAAATGTGTTATAAGGAGTTGCTGGAAGAGACCTATCACCTGGTGTAAAATAATACTGAATTATTTTACAAAGGGTAATCAAATTTATGTAATTTTTTCCTACATTAAGTTTAAAACCCAGTTTAGAATTTTAATACCCATTTCTTTTCATTTCTTATTTTTTATTCTCTTTCTTCTATCACAATATGCTGTAACAGGAAGAGCATGACAAAAATGACTCTCATCATTTTTAAATGCTACTGACTGTACTGTAATTGAACTAGTTCCGATTAATTTGTTAATATAATAAACTGTCACTTTAATGGATTTTGGATTAATGGATGATGTCCACTGACCAAGGTTTTGTTTATACAGGACCCTGTAAAGTAACTACTTCCTCAGTCAGTCTGATGGTATTTGTCCCAATTAAAAAATATATATATTTTCACAATAAAGCAATAAAGCAGACATTTTTCCTCGTTATAATTAAGGCCAAATCTGTGTTTAAAGGCTATAATGTTATCACTAGAAAGATATGACATTAATTGTATTTTTAAATTTTATATGCGATGTGTGATATTGTATACAATATATTAGTTTATTATGAAGATTTTGGCTATTTTTAATTTTATTACAGCACCACACTTATTGCTGCCATTTTTGTTAATACTAGGAATAAACAGTAAGTGTTAATATTTTAGAAGAACCAGATCACAAAAATGATGAAACCTTAATGTAAAGAGATAGCTAATAAAGGTGAAAAGCAAAAGTCAGTTGGTTAAAATGGTAATTTTAAATAGCCACTTTATAGTAATGAGAAGGAATGAACATTAGTTTAGAAGCACAAAATTACATAGACAAAAATTCAGAATGTAAAAACTAAATTACAGTTAACATTGAAAAACTTCTTAACATACAAAATTTGCTCTTTTTTAATTAATACTTTATATGTTAATTCATATAGAACTAGGCTAGTTAAATTTTTACACAACAGTTCAACAAGCAAATAACATTCAAAATGGAAACATTTGTGAAAAAAATTAAATATTCACAATACAACATCCTCATTTATTATATGGCAGAAAAAAGTTTGATAAGCATATAACAAAGTTTTTTTTTTTTTTTTCTTTTTTCTTTTTTGGAAAAGGGGCAATGTAAGGAGAGTGGGAAAGAACCAACTATGAAAATTTTGGTTCTCTGTCAACACTTTTTATATATATATATGTATTAACAACTGGGGATAATGGTTTAAATGTAATTAAGAAAATGCAACATGGAAGTTTATAAAGTTTAGCACTGCACCTCAATGCTGAGCACATACTGCAAAGCCATGCTTGACACAGACTTCCATTAATCACAACAACAGATAAAAAGATTGCATCCAGTATATCACATAGTCTACATGAGCTGAGCTTTTCCATTAGACTTGCTTTAGCTTTAAGCCTTGTATTTGGTACAGACAGTCATCCATCAAGAAGCTGAAAAAAATGTACCATAGGTTGATTTTTCTTAAAAGTAAATACCAAGAAACTGTCCACTAGAACTACAATCCTGAAAAAGAAATGCCATCAAGTAAAGCTCTCATTGGTCAATTTCTCAAGTAAGACAAATGTTCAGCAACTGATCAATGAGAGCGTTACTCAATGATGTATATTTGTTCAAGTCTGGATTAAAGTTAGAGTGGACACAGTTTAATATATATTAGAATGGCAATAAAAAAATAATTACAATTTACTGTGATTATAATTGTTGGAATTACAATCAATTAGACAACTAACGTTTATGAAATTTTACACAGTAAATAAAATTAACCCTTGCAGCTTCCCAAGGGGGGAGGGATGAATTAAATGCTACAATACAGTAAAGCTGAATTGTGTGGATAACTCAAGAACAGGGTGTTTCGGTAATTTACTAAAACATCCCGTAACTTATACTCTGTATTAGAATGAAGTATTAAGATTTCGTAAAGGTTTTTCTGATGGCAAAATTGAGAAATTGTTAGCCCTTTCTGAAGAAACTGAGGGGGGGGGGGAAAGAAGCTTTAACAAATAAGCCAGTTTCCAACTGTTTCATATGTGACTGAGTTTTGGTTTCACTAAATAAACTAAAGTTAAAAACCAATATAAAGAAATATTGGTCTGAAGAATACAGACAGATTTTAATTTTTAACAAATGTATTTAACAGGAAGAGATTTCTGCAGATATTTTGGATGTTGCATCTCTGCCCACTCCAAAGGAATTCAAAATAGGTGCTCTAAAGTAAAAAATAATTTTAATTATCTGGATGGGAAGTTTTGTAAATATTTTTTCCAAAAATGAATATTGCATTAGAACTTTTAAACTGTTTTATGTATTATCTCATGTAAACCCAAAAATAAATAATTTTTGAACACATCACATTTCAACTGGATTTTTTTTTTTTTTTGTTAGAGCTGAACTGCACAGGGAAAACAGTGAAAATAATGGTGGGCTGCAAAGGGTTAACAGTTGGTAAATGTTAGAACCTCTTGTGGAATTTTACATATAAAACTGGTTGATAAATAGTTTTGCATAAAAGAGACCCTTTGCCTATAACTTTTTGCATTTGAGGAAATGTCCATAAGATTTTTCTGCTTTTCCCATAAAATTTATTTTTGATTTAAGATCATTAATAGCACATTCATTTCTACCATTTGTCTACAGTTATAGATTTAAATAATTTTATTTTTATAATGGCAAAGTAATTAGAAAAGATTTAGATAATGATTTAACTTTTTAACCTCTTCATTTCTAGATTTCTGAAAGATTTTAATTTCACCAAGAAGGCTTAGGAATTTTGCAAGAATTTTATTGTACTCAGCTACCCAATTTCAGCATGAATGAATGTAAATCTGTCTTGTGATTCTGCCTCACCAGAAATACTTTAAATGAAGTGTTCTAATGATGACACTCCAACAGAATTTATCCAACTTATTCAGTTTATTTAGCTGGTCTAAAATGTCTGCTAAGTAAGCAACTCTTTTTTTCCAAGCTTAATCATTAAAGTAAGCCACAAGGTCATGTTTCCCTTGCACTTCCAGGAACAACTTGATTTCATCTTTCAACTCAAAGACACGATTGACAACATTTCCTTTCAATAACCAGCATACAACGTGTAGAAAAGAAGAACCTCGTGATCAGAATTCATGTCATTACAGAGTTCTTTAAACAGACGGGTGTTGAGGGCTCCAGATTTGATGTAATTCACCAGAGAATCAAGTACCTCTTGCAGAGGAGCTGGAAGAGTCTTACTGGCAATATATTGGTGAATCATGCAGTGACGCCCTTTGCTTGGGGAGAAAGTTTGACTTTGATCCAAGCATAGCTGGTGCTCCATCTGTACAAACCCCACAGACGTTTTTTCACAGTAGTCCTCCAGTTTCAAAAAAAGGTATTTATCTTCTCCATAATATCTTCACCTCTTGTAGTAGTTTCAGGCGCACTACAAAACAGAAACTCTTCTTTGATGTCATCTGAATGAATATATTTCATGACGAAGACAAGAAACTAAGAACACGAACTTACATCCTTTGATTCATCAACTTGAAAAGTAAACTTCCACCATGCAGTATGATTGATGACTTTTGAGGTTATGATGAACGTCGTGGCTAGATCCAATATTCCTTACATTTCGAGGGTACAGATCTAAAACAGTGTTCGCAGGGCGGCCGCTAGTTAGTACACCGGACCGAACCTATTGGTAACTCTCTAGGAGGCTTCCGGATCAGCTAGTGTATAACCTTGCTACCTCTACTCTGCCAGATAGTGACTGGAGGGAGTCCGAGTAGTGTGTATGCGGGGAGCATTGTCGAGGCCACATTATGTCAAGGATCTGGGTATATTCTTACCATGTGTATGCCATATCCAAAAATTTCATTACTTCATACAGCACGTCCCACCCACTTTTTCTTACTATTGAATACACCATGAATTGTCAAACTAATAGAGCAGGCAAGCTTATCTGCGAAAAGATCTAAACTTCCCAAGCACTTCCTAATTCATTTCACAAATATACGTGGTCTCAATTCTAATCTCAACGATGTCCATTTCCACTTGCAGTCTGCCACACCCCATATACTTTTTCTGACAGAATCTCAGTTATCGGTTGATTCAACTACTGCTCATCTCAGATGCCCAAATTATTCGCTGTATGATTCCTTTTGCCTCAAAGGTGGTACTTGTGCATATGTCCGTTCTGATATTCCCTGTCAGAGACTTGGCAATTTGTAATCTACTCTCTTTGATCTTCTCTGGCTTAAAATCTCTCTACCTCATTGTGTCAAATTCATCTGTTTTCTCAACTGGTCTCCCAACTCCACTAATCACTTGGAGCTCTTTGACTTCCTCTCTTTGCAACTTGGCTTTCTCCAGTCCAACTTTCCTAACAGTGAGGTAATTTTCCTTGGTGATTTTAATATTCACAACTCCAGCTGGCTTCCGTTTTCTAGTCACACCGACCCAGCAGGTCGAGATGCTGAGGCTTTTGCAATTACTAATGACCTAGCACAGATTGTTCATTTACCTACAAGAATACCGGACAATCCTAATCATACAGCCAATACGCTTGATCTTTTTCTCACAAACAACCCTTCTAAGAACACAGTCAAAGTGAGAGGTTCTTTAGGCACTTCAGATCACAACTTGGTGATTGTCTCTTTTCCAATGGAACCTTTATCTCATGGCTAATCCCAACCTCGTGTTATTTGGCATTACAAGAATGCAAAATGGGATGACCTGCAAGACTTTTTTTCCTTGGTCAGATTACTGTTTCAATACTTCTAATGTCAACATTTGCTCAGATCGTGTCAGTGAAATTATTCTTGCAGGAATGGAATCCTTTATCCCACACTCCACTTTAAAGTCTCGTCCTTTATCTAAACCTTGGTTTTCCAATAAATGTGCTAAGGCTGTTCGAGAGAAAAATGTCGCATATCGTAATTGGCTTGTTTCTAATTCTTCAGTTTCATTTTCTGCCTACACCAAAGCTTGCAACAATTGTAAAGCAGTTATTAATCAGTCCAAACTAGAGTTTGAACAGGCTAAGAGTAGAAAACTTGCTTCTTCCCTTAATGGTAGCTGAGCATTCTGGTCTCTTGCCAAAGCTATTGGCCGCAACTTTTGCCCATCTCTGCTCCCACCTCTGTCCAAACCAGATGGTTCTGTTGTCACTTCAGCCAAGGATAAAGCTGACCTGCTAGCATCTCATTTTTCTTCCAGCTCATGTATTAATGATCTTGGTAAAACACCTCCCACCATTCCCAACACGCTCCATTCAATGTCTCCGTGGTCAAGGATATCAGAAGGATTTCGATGAATCTTGATGCTAAGAAAGCTCCAGGTCCCAATGGAATTTCTCCACTTGTTCTCAAAACCTGTGCTCCTGAACTTACTCCTATTCTTTGCCGCCTTTTTTCACTTTCTTATTCCAAAGGTGTTTTTCCTTCTGCTTGGAAATTTGCTCATATCCAGCCAGTTCCTAAAAAGGGTGACAAATCCCTCCCATCCAATTGTCGTCCCATTGCAATTACTTCCACTCTTTCTAAATTAATGGAGAAATCAAGTAACGGCCAACTCTTAAACTACCTAGAAACCTTCCGTCTGATCAACGATCGCCAGTATGGATTCCAGTGTCGATCCACTGGTGATATTCTGGCTTATGTTATCCATTTATGGACTAATTCAATGGAAAGGTTCGGTGAAACACAAGTAGTTGCTCTTGACATCTCAAAGGCTTTTGATCGTGTTTGGCATAAAGGTCTTCTAAACAAGCTTCCATCTTATGGTTTGCCCACTGTTTTTAGTAATTGGTTATCCAGTTTTCGCTCTGATCGCTCACTGAGGGTGATGGTAGATGGCTCTCTGTCTTCTAACTTCTCCACTAATGCTGGTGTTCCCCAAGGTTCAGTTCTTTCCCCCACTCTTTTCCTCTTGTATATTAATGACCTTCCATTGACTGGAAATCCTATCCATAGTTTTGCTGATGATAGCACATTGCATTCCACTTTCCATTTTGAGAAACCTTGTCCTGCTCAATCAGCTTCAACTTCTCGAAAATCTGCTACCAATTACCAATTCCTTAAATGCCGATCTTCAGGTAATTCTCCAGTGGGGAAAGACAATTTAGTTGATTTCAACCCTTCTAAAACTCAGTCTTGTCTTATATCTCTCAAAAAGGATTCTTCTGCTCCTATGCTTATCTTTAGTGACACTCCGATTTCTAGGCAAAATGATATATCTCTTTTGGGGATTACCCTTACTTCTAATCTCTCTTGGCACAAGCACATTACAAATATTGCTTCCTCTGCATCTAAAAAACTTTGTTTTCTCTTTTGCTCTCGGCGTTACTTTTCTTCCAAACAGCTGCTCACTCTGTATAAATCGCAAATCCACCCTGCCATGGAATATTGTTCCCACATCTGGGGTGGTGCTCCCAAAACCTCTCTCAGGCTTCTTGATTCCATTCAGAAGAGGGCAGTTAGGTTAATTAATGACTCCTCTCTAACAGAGTCTCTCCACTCGCTTTCTCATAGACGTACTGTTTCTGCTGCACGCCTCTTCTACAGATACTTCCATGGGAACTGTTATTCTGAATTGGCTTCTATAATTCCCGCTCTCTCTTTCAAAACAGTCCAAACACGTGCCGCCACCAGCCAACATCCATTTACTGTCCAACTTCAAACCCACAGAACCAACTTTTCATCTTCCTCATTTATTCATTCAACTGCCGTTTTCTGGAACAACCTTCCTTCATACGTATTTCCTGAAAATTACAATCTACAGAAGTTCAAGTCCAATGTCAACAAATATCTTCTTTCGTCTTCCCAACCTCCAACCCAAGCACGGTACTAAGTACTATAGGTTCTAATACCTCTCGTGTTTGTGGTTCAGATAACAAAAAAAAAAAACACAATGGAGAAACTTTAATTTCATTCAAAACCTGCTCTTTCACATCTACAGACATATCTGAAATGCACCTCTGAATAATGTTATTGGACAGAAATATTTGTCGCATCTTTATCTCACTGGCTTTCCAAGAATTAACTTCACCATCTTCAACATGCAGGGTTTAATGACCGTTTTTCCAATCGTGTAAGGTTTTTTTTGTTTGGCAATTTCCAATGCAACTTCATATGATGCTTGCACTGATGCTGTGCTCTGTTGCTGAAAACTTCCTGTAGGATCAAGTCTCTGACATCTGAGACCAGTTTCATGGTGTCGAAAGAACTCCAAATCCTTTTTAGTATGTTCTGAATGCTTTGCCTCTGAGTGACGTTTCAGTTTCAAAGGTTTCATAGATTCAGCACTGAGAACGACATTGCACAAAATGCATTGTGGCTTCTCTATGCCATTGCTGATCAAGGTGGTAAAGACAAATTTTAGATAGTCTTCTGAATATTTACGTTTTTTCTCCACAGGTATGGATTTAGCTGGCGCCTCTGTAGCCAGGTGGGAAGAAGCAGCAGTGCTTAACACATGCTTCTTGATTAGATCGGGGTTCGATCCCGTCACCACCAAATACGGAGGATGCGAAAAGGTCGGGGAATGACCACGGCATATTCCCGGAGCAATATGGCCTTAGTTGCTAATGCTCCAAATAACAAACAAACGGATTTAGCACAGACTGATGATGACTTACTGACGCTCTTTAGATTTTAGAAAGTGCAAGCAGTAGGTAACCCATGCTCAACAGTAAGTGGCTGGTTTCTATCATGGTACCAACTAAAGGTAGTTGACTATTGGCAAACTAAGTTCGCACCAGTTTGCATTAGATAGCCCATCGCAGACATTATTGAATTACATCATTGCAAACATGGTGGAGTCAGCAAAACATACAGGGTGGTCTTCAACTGCGTTAAGAGAGCAACTCACCTTTATTCAACAGTCCATATTCGACAGTCTGTTATTCACACATCGAGACACTGATACAAATGAATTGTGATACTGAATTTTGCTTCATAGTGAATATTTTTTTCAGTTTACTATTTGTAACAGAATTTTATTTTAATGATAACATTGCATTTGTATATTTTATTTTTAGGGAGTGATTCAAGGTCTGCCGCGGCGGAAATTTGAAAAAATATTAAAGGCTTGTGTAAAATGTGTATTTTACACAAAAATAGCTTTATAGCTTCAGGAATTGACTTCACTACTTCTTTCTTGCCTCCAATTGTTTCTAAGTCAGAGAATTTGAAAAAATGGCAATCTTAGGATCCAAGTATTATCAAACGATATGACAGTGCAGGAACCATTCACAGGTAGTAATGAACACTGTCAAAATTAGTAGTGTCCAATTTATGACAGTTTTTGGTGTAATGGAGTGCACCATAATGGCATGGTACACTCCTTTGACATTACTAAGGTCAACACTAGATTCTGCACCAATTGCTGCAGACTGGTGAAGTGCAAATATCTGAAAGGATTTGAAGAGAATGCCTTGCTTGACAAACTTGATTAATTACGACAATGAAGCCAAAATATTCAGATGCATGAAACAATTTTGATATTGCATACTTACATTTTTGTAAAGCTTTTGATTCAGTCTCCTATTGGAGGCTACTTTACAAATGGAACATACTGAGATTATTGAGATCTTATACCATTTCCACAGTATGTACGCAGATCTATGTTTTTCATGTGTGTTGGACGACTCGGGGGGTCATGCCTCTAGGAACTCTAGGGATATCTCTTATATGTTTCTAACTAATTATACAGTTTATAATTGACAGCAGCATGAAAGAGAAGACCACCTCTGTTCGTCTCAGATGTCAAATTTGGGCTTATAGAAGCCGAAATTGAAGAATTTATGTAGAATTCAGATCCAGAATTTCATAAAACAAAACCAAGTACATAAACAGATACAGAGGATATTATTGCATCAGAAAAAGTAATAGCAGGCTTTATTTATAAATTTAAATATAGGAAAACAAAGTCAAAATAAGAACACGTTAATATTTTAAAGATTTATGTACAGTTTTCATTTTTACAAAATTCCACAAAAAAAAAAAAAAAAACCTACTCCACAGAGCTTGCCAGTATCAAAAATTCACTGTTGGGAAACCCACCTATGTGTAGCAAACTTACTGCTGAAAGGGTAAAACAAAGCAGTTTTGGGGCTAGCTGATTGTAAGGAGACAGAAGGTGGTAACAAATGGGCATTCAACAGAATGCACAGGTGCAGGGTCTCTCAAGGTTCGGCGTTGGGTCTGGTCCATCATGTCTGATTTTCCTCAGTGATAGTGATGAGAGCACATGCAAAAAACCATAAAAAGTCACATAAGTTAAAGGCAAGTAGAATGGTCAATAACTGGGACCAGTTTATGCTGCTTTAGAATGACTTCGATTAGTTACAAACATGGCAACTAAAGTAATCTTGCCACATGTAAGGTTATGCATTCTGGGAAAGAAATCCAGGGGATGACTAACAGGGTAGGGTGGGGAATGGAATTTAAGGTAGTTTTCATGATGGAGGAGAGATTTAGAAGTTATCATACAAGCAGAGATAAGAAGCCTTCTTCACTGCCTGCACTAAGCAGGCAGTGTACTGTCAATGATCTACAGAGCCTTTGCTAGCAGGGGATAGATGCTGTTATTTCTCTTTAAAAAACAATTGGAAGATCAAATTTCAAATATTGTATTAATTTATGGAGAACTCAGTTAAAAAAAAGGCAGAACTTCTAGAGATAGTGAAAAGAAGGGGAACTAGATTAGGGGTCCTAGGGGTTGTCCCTATTAGGAGAATCTTAGATGTGGACCACAGAGTCTGGAGACTAAACACCTTAAGGTCGACCCAAAGAGATGCTTCTGGCCCTTAGGAATAGCAACAAGTTAGTTAATGTATGCAGTGTGTTACATTTCAGGCATATTTGATTTTTATTTCTTAAATTACCATATTTCCTGGAAGATAAGTGGATTTTTTTTTAACTACAAAATGTTGCCAAAAACTTTCTTGTGTCCTGAAAGAAAGGCGCACACTGTAGTGTTTTTTATCATCTTAAACTGTGGCTAGATGTGGTTTTTTATCGTCTTAAACTATGGTCAAAATGTCCGGGTACCCCACTGAAAAAGCTAGCACTTTTAGTGTGTGATCAATTCAGATCACATGTAATGGAGGTAACAAAAAGGACAGATAGTGAATTAATTATGTTGTTGTTGTTATTTGGTTTTTAGTAGCATTAGCAACTAAGGCCATATTGCTACGGGGATATGCGGTGGTCATTCTCTGACCTTTCCGCATCCTCTGTATTTGGTGGTCACGGGCTCAAACCCCAGTCTAATCAAGAAGCACGTGCTACGCATTGCTGCTCCTGCCCACCTGGCTATGGAGGCACTGAATTAATTATGGATCTAGCTGTAATTCCTCCAGGCCTTAGCCAACTGCAGCCACTGAAGAGTTCAATTATCAAACCCTTTAAAGCATCTGCATGACAAATGGATGGAGGCACCAAACCATGATTTGATACCAACAGGACAAATCAAGTGGTCATTCATCTGGTGTGCAAATGGGTGAAAATTTCATAGAAATTAATGAAACATTACACAGTTGCCAAGTCTTAAGAAATGTGTAACCAGCAATGCCACTAATGGCAATGAAATGCTCTTTAAAGTTTAGACTATAATATCAGCAATGATGAGTTTTTGGAGCTCTATGATGAGTAAAAGCTTCATTCTACACTGATATTTTATTTAGTAAGTGCTTTTGAATCTTTGCTTCAAATATATGCAATAATATAACCCCCCCCCCCAAATTAGCATTCTAAAACATAGGTAGGTGCATCTTAATGTCTGGAAAAGACAGTAACTGAATTGTTTCTTTATCTATGATTAACAGAAGTGAAAAGTAAATAAATAATTATCTGATTACTAAGTTAATTACTAACTGATTAATTAATACATAAGTTAGGTTTCACTTCACTGAACATACCTCAACATAATATTCATTCCACATTTTGTAATATATTGTAACCACGGCATATGAAATGCAACACATATTTCATGCTCAATAATTTAATAAATTAAACAGTCATAGTATGTTGTCAACATGCTCGTAATGTTGTAGTTTACTCATTTCTTCCTGGATTTTGATAACAATTGAAACAGTTATCAAAATATTGTTTTGATAACTGTTTTATTAATTAAATAAAGCAAAATAAATAATATTAAATGAAATAACACAAAATAGAATATTCATACTATTCCCATTCCCACAAGCTACCAATCATCCAACAAATTTAGCCAGACTCACTGCCTCTACTATGTTCAGAGGAAACTTTATTCCATTCCAGCATTTAACAAATCACTGCCTATAGTGAATTTATGAGATCCAGTTTTCTGTTATTCAGCTTCTCTCTCCTATGAGAGAAAACAGCCTTCCTCGTTCATTTTTATATACCTCAATCTGATTTTGCCTTAGATGTCCAGTTGTCAAACTGCACAGCTCACACCTTCTAAGCCATTCTTCATATGTACATTGATTTTCACTCATCACTAATCTGGTTGCTCATTTCAGGTGTGTGGTCTTTAGATCTGAATACTCCAAATATGGGCTAACCATCATCTTGTACAGAGGGCTGAGACATCCTTCTTCCCACTAGAAAAACTTCTATAAATCATGGAGAGAACAACAAGTGCCTCCCTAGCTGCCTGTTTACATTCACAAAATATTTCATGTCAGGTTGAATCATAACATCTGTCTTTTTCATCTTGAACCACTTTTAGTTCCTCTTCTAGATTATATGTGAGTTCAGGATTTCTGGCTCCCAAATGCATAACCTTATATTTAGAAGCATTAAACTTTAGTTGCCAGTTTTTGGACCATATATGCAACTGATCCGTCTTTTTGAAACATCACAGCCTGGCTCAAATTCTTTACAACTATTCTCACCTTCAAATCACCAGAAAACTTTGAGAGTGTCCCTTGGGTATCCTCATCAATGTCATTTGTGACATGTAATGTTTCTGCTTTGATTAATACAATAAGCAAATAGTAATACAGTAGACTCTTGAAATAACGGCACATTGAGATCGAATGTATACATACAGTGCAGATGTCTTGCTGTGCCGAAAAAAAGAAAATGGCAAGTCACGTGATTACTGTATTTGTTTACATTCGCCATTTTCAAAGTGAATTCTGTATTGATATCACTGATTATACCTCTGCTTTACATTTATTTTAAATTAAAAACCCCTCACTATGGCCCCTAAAGTTAAACCTCATACAGAGAAGAAAAGAAGAACAACATTAAAGCTTAGTGACAAACTTGATATCATCCAAACTATTACATTAGGATCACCTGGAATGTTAATTCATATACTTATGTATATTGTGTCTGTAAATTGCACGTGTATTCTGCTCGATTTGCCTGTTTTGCAGGATGAAAAACCCAGCCACAAAGTGAAAAAAGCCAGTTCCTCGCCTCATCAACGGGATTCGAACCCGGGCCTTTTCCACCCAGTGTGGGGAGGATGGTGACGATAACACTGTGCTACTAGCGCAGACTAAACAATATAATAAAGAAAATAGAATGGGGCAAAAGCAGAAGTGTATTATTGGCAGAATATAACATTGGATCGGCAACATGTTTATGTTTTTTTATGTGCAGTTAATAAAATTGCATTCTTAATCTCTCTTTCTTATTTGGCCTCATTATTTCTGCATTAAATACATTAAAAATAAATCTTTCTAGATAACGTAAAAATTGAAATAACAGCACCTTGAATCCCCAAAGGTGGGGATTCAAGGTGCTGGACATTTCATTTCTGTGCACCTCCCATATTGTCCATTCATTCCCACAATCAGTATTTGGCAATGAACATAATATCTACTGCTTTAGCTGTAATATACAATACATGGATAGCCTATGTGACATGTATAAAAAACATAATAAATGCCAGATTCCTATTTGCTGATTTTAATGAAATTTGGGATGGTATGGCAAATATTTCTACGAGACCAAAACATAAAATTTCATGAAAATCCATCCACTGGGAGTCAAGTTATTGCATGTAAATAGACACAAAGGCAATAGGTGCATATGCATATATATGTCAAGTTATTGCATGTAAATAGACACAAAGGCAATAGGTGCATATGCATATATATATATATATAAAGCATCCATAAAATTACTGAGTTTAGGTTGTAAAGATGTAAAATTATAGTTAAAGTGTAATATATAGAACACCCAATTAATGCCATCAAACGATCGAACATTACATCGGACGTTATGCATATACTAAATAGATACGTTATAGTGTAAAGTTAATATCTTTAAAGTTTGAAAATCCATATAGCCATAGTCCTGCCATATCTCCAGTATACATGAAAACCAAAATATAAATCATATTAAGTAAATTAATAAAATAATAAAATAATAAGCCCAACACAGGAAAATTATTTTGCAAGGAACTTTGTCGAGGGCTAAACCCTTACAAAATAACCAACCCATGCTAGACTGAGCCATCGGTTTCTGTTATCATCTGCCTGCATACTAACGCCAAAATAATATAATAGTGGAAATGTGGAATAATTTAGTATAACATTAACGTAAGATTTGAGACAAATGTAAGTCTAGAATGCCAAAACAACAAGTGTCGTACCGTAATACATAACAACAATTTATAAATGATACAGGCTGGATGATATTTAGCCCGACCGATCGCTACCACATTATAAGCACAACTGAGTAATTATTAAAATTTTTGCTGAACACAATTTAGCATAAAATTTTGCAGAAAATAGCTAATAAAGCTAACCGAAGGAGAACGGAAAAATGTATAGTAGAGCAATAGTACCTCACTCCCCCTCGAATTACTCTAATAGTTCGCGAGGTATGAAAAATAAGGCAAGAGGAAAGCTAAAAGCAAAAAGAAAGAAAAGGTCAATTTATCGATAGTACATCGGATATTAACCGGGAGCGTAACTTCCCGACCCTAAAAGTAGGGATCCTGGTTAGGTAGTAAAGGCCTGTAAAAATATATCAATCGAATAAAAAGAAAAAGAAGAAAAAGAAAAAGGAAAAAACGGAATGGCTAATTCCTAATAAAGTTTACTTTAAGTAGGACATAAATAATGTCAGATAAAGTCAAATTGTCAGTAATGCTAAGAGAACGAAAGACGGAACCTGTCAGATAAGGTCGGATTGTCAGTAATGCTTAGAGAACAAAAGAGGGGACATGGTAAAAACCCCGTAAGGAATCTACCAAGCATACTTTACCGTAGCCCAAGGCGGGAAAAACAAAACGCCTGCAGCAACCTCACTAGACTTATATAACTACAAAGCGTCATGCGCCACCTAAGATTTGTCAAGAATTAGCCGGTGTTTTTTGGATGAACAAAAGCATAATAGCGCCCTCTATAATAGAGAAAACAAAACCAATAATACTCAGATGTAGAAGAGAAATCCTAGTATAATATAGAATTCATTCCTACTGTAAAGAACCCATATAGGTACCACTTTTCTAAGGCGTAAGCTATATATAGCGAGTTCAAAACAGCAGTCCCTAGTATGTACATGTATATACAAAGGCTAATTAGTACACCACTCGCTATATCTATACCCTATATTAAAAAACAATAATGATTACATTAAGACCACGGCAATATCCAAAATGTATATAACAGTTTAATAAACTGCCTGCCTAATATTTTCGATAATTTCCAACTGGTTTAAATTATCGTGGTACTTTTTTAGTGCTATGGATAAAGCAGTACTCATATGTTTCAAAATGAAATTATATGGGAAACCGTTATCCAATAATTTATGCTTAAGATCGATAAGCGCATATATAACATCACTTTTATTATTACAAATATATACTCTTCTGATAGTTTGTGTCACTATAATGTTTTTAAGTATACGTACAGAGATATTAGTACCCCAACGGGTTAAGTCTATAGTTTTGAAATTGAATTCTTTGCGTTTGTCAAATAGCTTGGTAGATAGTGTATTATTATTAATCTGAATATCTATGTCCAGATATGCTACTTTAAAAGGGTCACCGTTGTTAGTGACTTCTAGAACCAACTCCTGCGGGTAGTGTTTAACCGCTTCTGTAAGAAAGCTAGTATTATCTGACAGGTTCCGTCTTTCGTTCTCTTAGCATTACTGACAATTTGACTTTATCTGACATTATTTATGTCCTACTTAAAGTAAACTTTATTAGGAATTAGCCATTCCGTTTTTTCCTTTTTCTTTTTCTTCTTTTTCTTTTTATTCGATTGATATATTTTTACAGGCCTTTACTACCTAACCAGGATCCCTACTTTTAGGGTCGGGAAGTTACGCTCCCGGTTAATATCCGATGTACTATCGATAAATTGACCTTTTCTTTCTTTTTGCTTTTAGCTTTCCTCTTGCCTTATTTTTCATACCTCGCGAACTATTAGAGTAATTCGAGGGGGAGTGAGGTACTATTGCTCTACTATACATTTTTCCGTTCTCCTTCGGTTAGCTTTATTAGCTATTTTCTGCAAAATTTTATGCTAAATTGTGTTCAGCAAAAATTTTAATAATTACTCAGTTGTGCTTATAATGTGGTAGCGATCGGTTGGGCTAAATATCATCCAGCCTGTATCATTTATAAATTGTTGTTATGTATTACGGTACGACACTTGTTGTTTTGGCATTCTAGACTTACATTTGTCTCAAATCTTACGTTAATGTTATACTAAATTATTCCACATTTCCACTATTATATTATTTTGGCGTTAGTATACAGGCAGATGATAACAGAAACCGATGGCTCAGTCTAGCATGGGTTGGTTATTTTGTAAGGGTTTAGCCCTCGACAAAGTTCCTTGCAAAATAATTTTCCTGTGTTGGGCTTATTATTTTATTATTTTATTAATTTACTTAATATGATTTATATTTTGGTTTTCATGTATACTGGAGATATGGCAGGACTATGGCTATATGGATTTTCAAACTTTAAAGATATTAACTTTACACTATAACGTATCTATTTAGTATATATATATATATATGCGAATGTGCCTAAAATGAATGAGGAAGGTGTACTTGTGCTGGAAGGAGAAACTACAACATGGAAACATGAATATGAAATTTTGGGATGCAACAGAAAATTAGATCTCAAGAAGTTCGCTTTGAGGCAGCACGTTGGTGATCAGTAAAATGATTTGCCTCCCAAGGTAGATGAAGTGTCCTTCAACTACCTTGGGAGGTTCACTTGACAAGGTTCAAGGTGGAACTGAAGAATAGTTCAGATCTGAAAATCTGATCAGAAATTATTTTTTGGTAAATCAATAACACACTGAAGGATGTGATATTTCATATGACAGCATAAAATCAAGGTACTTACCTATACCACAGGAAAGGCACAGGAACAGTTCCTAAATGCCATAAGGCATGGGCATCAAGCACAAAACCCCAAGGAGGAAAGTCTCCCAGTTCCAATAACAAAAGAAAATTCATTGCGATCACAGTGCCAGTGCATTTCCAAACATATTTTTTCTGATAATTTTTCCAGCACCACAACAACCATCCTACAGAATTTAGCAGTCCTAGAAAAGTTTAAAAATCACAATCACTCTTAAAATTGTCCCAATTTTGATTATTCTATTAATTATATTTAGTATAATTAAATGTAAATTTATTATATAATAAATTTAATAAGAACCATGCTTTAAGTAATTATAAATGGTTAAAAATTTTTCTATGTGAAAAACTTTTTTCTGCACATTAAGAACCCTTGAAATGTAGTGGGGGGGGAAGGAAACAACAACTAGTAAATGTCTGCTGAGATGGTCTGTCTTTTATCAGATTAAATTTTATTATAAATTGCAATGGTAAATTTAGGGAAAAAATAAAAACCTAATAAAGACAACCTATCGTCTCCCAGCAATTACCTTTCTGCTTCAGAGCCATATACATTGGAATTGTTAGTTCTTTACAGAATTCTAAAAATAAATGGAATTTAGCCTGCTTGAATTTGATTTAACAATATTAACATGCATATTTAAATAATTCAAAACCATCTTGAAATACTTTTTTTTTTTTTTTTTTGTTTTTGCTCATTAAAATCTTGCCCAATCTTGAGTTAAAATTCAAGTGCTATATCTTATATTTGTTCTCCAGTAATATTCATGTTTCATGAAGTTTGTTCCAACAATCAACCACACACTGGCTAAAGGCAAACTTCTGCATATCAATCCTACAACTGTCTTTCCTCAATTTGAATTTATGCCCTCTCAGTCAATTATTCTGAGCATGAGGAAAAATTGCATCAGCATTGAGCATGCTCAAACCATTCAGGGCACCTCATACACCTCAATCAGATCACCTCGCATGTGCTTAGTCTCCAGACACTGTAATTTGCAAAACTTAAGCCGTTCTTTGTAAGAGCAACCCTTTGTTCCATTCACTAATCTTGTTGCCCTTCTCTGCACTTGCTCCAGCAGCTCTACGTCCTTCCTAAAATGAGGCCTCAAGACCTGTATACAGTACCCAAGGTGTGGCCTGACCATTGCCTTGTACAAGGGAATAATCACCTCCTTATCCCTGCTAGAAAAATTCCTGTATATCATTAACAAGACACCATGAGCTACTCTTGCAGATCATCTGCACTGCTCAGAAAACTTCATATCTGCCTGCACAATTACCCCCAGGTCCTTTTCATTCTCTATCTCACTGTCAGTGTAGTACCACACAGTTGATACATTACTATGGGGTTACTGCTTCCCATATACAGTACTTTACATTTGTCAATGTTAAACTTCAGTGGCCACATCTCAGCTCATCTGATCAACTTTTCTAGATCCTGTTGCAGTAATGTATTGTCATTAGTGTCATTTACAACCCTACCAACCTTCGTATCGTCTGCAAACTTAGACATTAAGCCTGATATACCATCATCAATATCATTAATAAATACAGAAAACAACAATGGACCCAACACTGAACCCTGAGGGACTCCACTAATAACATTAGTCCCCGAAGAGCAGTGTCCACTGATTACCATTCTCTGTCTTTCCCACTCAACCATCCCTTTATCCATTGCAGCAATTTGCCTCCAATGCCACACTGCTACAATTTCTGCAGCAGTCTTTCATGTGCAACAGAATCAAAAGCCTTTCTCTTGGGGTTACTGCTTCCCATATACAGTACTTTACATTTGTCAATGTTAAACTTCAGTGGCCACATCTCAGCTCATCTGATCAACTTTTCTAGATCCTGTTGCAGTAATGTATTGTCATTAGTGTCATTTACAACCCTACCAACCTTCGTATCGTCTGCAAACTTAGACATTAAGCCTGATATACCATCATCAATATCATTAATAAATACAGAAAACAACAATGGACCCAACACTGAACCCTGAGGGACTCCACTAATAACATTAGTCCCCGAAGAGCAGTGTCCACTGATTACCATTCTCTGTCTTTCCCACTCAACCATCCCTTTATCCATAGCAGCAATTTGCCTCCAATGCCACACTGCTACAATTTCTGCAGCAGTCTTTCATGTGCAACAGAATCAAAAGCCTTTCTAAGATCCAATTATATGATATCAAAATTATTCCCTGCATCCAGTTCATTTGTGACAACATCATAGTATCCAATCAAACTGGTCAGACAAGACTTCCCCTCAACAAAATCATGCTGTGTCCGAGCTATAACTGAAGTCTTGTCTTGATGATCCTGCAGTGCCTCCATTAATTTCTCTGGAACAGAAGTTAAACTAACAGGTCGGTAATTACTTGTGTTGCTCTTTGATTCTTCTTTGTGAATTGGGGTCACATTTGCACATCTCCAGTCCATGAGTACCTTCCCCGAGTCCAAGGAAGTTCTCCTAATTATGGCTAAGGGTTTGCTTACTTCCTTTACTGCCTCCTTTAATATAACTGGATAGATCCCATCTGCCTTTCTTATGTTTATCTTAAACTTTGCTCTCAGTTATTACAAAATCATCTAGCTCACTGCCAGAGTTTAATTCACCTCTGGCATTCCCCTCCCTGAATAACTCCTCATGTGTGAATGTAGATGCAAAATACTCAGTTTGTTGGCTACCTGAGCAGGATCATCAACAGTTGAACCATTGATAATCAATGGACCAATCTGATTCATCCCCTTCCTTCTAGAATTTACATAAGTGAAGACCTCTTTGCTGTTTTTCTTTGCATCCTTTGTCAAAGATTTCTCGTAATCTGCCTTTGCTTGTCTAACCTCCAATGCCACAATGTGACTTTGTTACAGACCAGCTTATATCTGTAACAAAGTCACATTGTTACAGACCAGCTTATATCTATCATAGGCTTCCGTGTCACCCATTACTTTATATGTATCCCAGGCATTTTTATTCTCTGCTATGTCTCATTAGTTCATCTGACATCCATTTAGGCCTAAACCTTGAACAATATTTCTTAACTGGTAAGAAAAGCCTAGTGGCTTCCAAGATTATAACCCCGGGGGCTCACATCTGGTGAGTATGGGCTTGGCACACCCAGGGTCCTGAGCTGAGTATCATCATTTTTCTATTTCTTGGTGATTCCCTTCTACTTTTGACTCTCTCTCTCTCTCTCTCTCTCTCTCGGGGAATTTTTTTTTTTTTTCCTAGTGCAGCATAAGCCTCAGGCTTCCTTGCACCATATGGCTATTAATAATAATAATAATTATAATTAATTCTTCGAATGCTTCCCATTTTGAATTTGCTGTTGGTAACATCATCAGTTGGTCCCACCATATAGAATTTAAATACTGTCTCAGACCTCTGTAGTTGTCTTTACAAAAGCAAAAACCCTTCCCTTTACCCCTGACGGTAGTTACCTCTTTGAGTAAATCCCATTTCAGCACACTGTGATCACTGCCAATCATATGACTGGCAGTGGGAAGGGAATCATATGATTCCCTTGGTATTCAGTTCAATAAATACTGTAATATATGTGTTACAGGCTGAGATAATGTTTAATCAATATTAAATGCAGAGGAAGCAATATTTGTAATGTGCTTGTGCCAAGAGAGATTAGAAGTCAGGGTAATCCCCAAAAGAGATATATCATCTTGTCTAGAAATCGGAGTGTCACCAAAGATAAGCATAGGAGCAGAAGAATCCTTTTTGCGAGATACAAGACAGTTTTAGAAAGTTTGAAATCAACTAGGTTGTCTTTGCCCCACTGGAGAATTACCTGGAGATAGGGAAATTTAAGGAATTGGTAGCAGATATTTGAGAAGTTGAAGCTGATTGAGCAGGGCAAGGTTTCTCATACTGGAAAGTGGAATGCAATGTGCTATCATCAGCAAAACTATGGATTGGATTTCCAGTCAATGGAAGGTCATTAATATACAAGAGGAAAAGAGTGGGGGGAAAGAACTGAATCTTGGTGGATACCAGCATTAGTGAAGAAGTTAGAAGACAGAGAGCCATCTACCATCACCCTCAGTGAGCGATCAGAGAGAAAACTGGATAACCAATTACAAAAAACAGTTGGCAAACCATAAGATGGAAGCTTGTTTAGAAGACCTTTATGCCAAACACGATCGAAAGCCTTTGAGATGTCAAGAGCGCAACTGCATGTGTTTCACCGAACTTTTACATTGAATTTGTCCATAAACGGGTAACACAAGCCAGAGTATCACCAGTGGATCGACACTGACGGAATCCATACTGGCGATTGTTGATCACACGGAAGGTTTCTAGGTAGTTTTAGAGTTGGCGGTTAATTGAATTCTCCATTACTTTAGAAAGAATAGAAGTAATTTCAATGGAACGATAATTAGATGGGAGGGATTTGTCACCCTTTTTAGGAACTGGCTGGATATGAGCAAATTTCCAAGCAGAAGGAAAAACACCTTTGGTATAAGAAAGTGAAAAAGGCGGCAAAGAACAGGAGTAAGTTCAGGAGCACAGGTATAATATAACCATTTTTAGAATTCTAAATTACTCAGTTGGACTTCTGTTTAATGAACTTTAAACAGAAGGAACAGGCAATTTAGGAAATTAGTGCTGCTGCTAAACAAGAATTGAGAGAGCCAAAGGGATTACCATTCTACAACTTAGGGTATCTGGTAAAACCTATCCGACCACCTGTCTCACATACAGAGAAGTCTCACTGGTCAGCAGTGAACAGATCAAGGGATATTCCCAATGGGCTCTGGCCCACCTTCAACTGCAGTGGTATCCAACCTTTTCCCATACAAGGGCCATATTCAAAGTTAGATTTCTTTCGGGGGCCACACTGAGTGATTCGAGAAAAATTAGTGCATTACATTTTTCATATCTTATTACACGTAAAAGGAAGTTCTGTTTTCATGTTACCATTTTTTATTTTCAGGCTATATATAAAAAATGCAAATTCCCAATACTTTTATGTGTAACAAATCTATATCATTAATTTAATTTTTTAGATTTTATTAAAGTTATAAAAATATTACTTTCTTTTGTTTTTCAAAAAATACCTTACTTTTGCTTTTAAATGCTCACTTTAGAAAATTTACAATCTGAAAGCATCACCGCTTAAGATGAATATAAGGTGAATAAATAAAAATAATGATACATCTAAAATTGAAAATTTTATTAAGTACAATACATGATTACATTCACTAAACAAAACATTTAAACATAAAACACTGAAATGTATCAACTGTAAGCACCCCGTTCGAGAATTAGGAGAGAGTGATTTACTTTTACCCCGACAAATAATCATCTGTTGTTTTGTGGAAGTGCATTATCCACATTTTTCCGTAAATTTTCCCTATCTCTATTTAGATGGTCACAGCAGCTGAATATCCGAATGACAATGCCATTTTGGACAGTAAAAAAAAAAAAAAAAAAACACAAATTTAAGCACTAGTGACAATATTGATGACAAGAGAAGGAAAATGAGGACAACGAAGGTTTAAACCTTCTAAACATGAAATGTTCACATTTGGTGAGAATGAAGTTAGAAAATTGTCAATTAGGCTTCAGTTAAATGAAAGAGATACAATTTGTGGATTTCAAGAGTACCTAATCGAAAAAACTATTTAGGAAAAATTGAATAGCATTTGGTGAATGCTCTGAGTATGATACCAGTTTCATCGAGTGAATGTTAGCGAGGACTTTCACAAATGAATTTAATTGTCAGCCCAAACAGCGCTTCGTTGATGACAAAAACAATTTCTTCACTACTATTTCTTAAAATTGTAGGTGACATGCTTCGATCCAGCAAAATATGTCAATTTGTGGCTGCTTCGGAAATGTCACTCATCAACAGACACTCAAAGAAGAAAAAAATTAGTTGGCATAGTGTGTTGGATGAGAACTCAAAAACTTTATTATGAAATTTTTTTTACTAATTTTTACTTATCTTTTACGCATTTTACTTATTTTTTTATATACTTGAATAATAAATTTATGCTTAATAAACTGTGTTAATATACTTAATTTGTTGTTCTTTTTCAAAAACTTTACTACTAAATTAACAATATCAGGAAATAATTTTTTAGAGTACAGCCACTCCCCGATTAACGTAAGAGTTGTGTTCTGCAGAACTCTACGTAAGTCAGAATTTCCCCCATGCTTGTGTAGCATTCGCAATTGTGCTCGCTGAATTGATTGAATCAAAAAAGAAATGTTCAACGAACATGTGAATAGAATTATTTATTATATTTATTCAATTTTTTCTCTCATGCACAGGAAAAATTACAAAAAAAGAGGAGACAGGCATAAAGTCAGTAAGTTTTACCTCTCGAGCATCATTGCCAGAATTGACGTCTTCAGCTGATAAGTATGCCGCTGTGGAGGTTGGCTGTGGAGTTTAGAAGTTGGCTGCTCAACCTTACAAAAGAACATATTAATGGATGACTGGACGGTGGCTTTTTTCTTTTGATCGTAGATTTCTTTGTAACAAGCAAGCATATCATATTCACCCCTCTGTTAACTTTTAAGAACTGTTCACTGTCAGGAACTGTTCGTGAAATTGCTAATGCAATTTCATGAAATGCCATTGCCATCTCTCTGATGATGAAGCATCTCGACTCCTCATTTGGTTCATCTTGAGCTTCGTCAGCATTTTCTTTCACTATCGCTGCCTGCAAGTCAATAAGTTCTTCATTAGATAATTCCTTCTCTCCTTCTTCTATTAACTCCTCCATGTCTTTGGTAACAACCTCCAACTGAAGCAGCTCTGCAACCTTTACAATCTTATCTGTAACCTCTCCACATGATTTGTCTTTTTCAAACTCTTCGAAGTTTTTTAAGTGCTGTGGGCATATTTTCTTCCATGCGCCATTTACCTATTAAACCTACTATTAAACCACCAGTTGCTTGCCACGAACTTGGCTTGGGGTTCGCTGTACTTATCCTTAATATCTTTATAAATACTTCTTGCTTTTGCTTGTATGGCCATTGGATTCAGGGGCACTTGCTTCTGAATCTGATTTTCCATCCATATTATTAATAGCTTTTACATCTTTGATATAGCACCCGAATGCTGTTTTGTGATCACTATTGATCTTAAATGCGTTGATCCTTTGACATGTTCTTTTATATGTGGACTTTCCTTTAAAATAGTATTAATTGTTGAAGCAGAGACCTATTTGTCATCATTGTAATATGTAAATAGGAATGAAGAGAAGTTTCTGAAAATTTGTTTTTTATATGATTGAAGATTTCAGTGAAGGGGAACTCATTTCGCCATAATACCGTAACGCAAAAACCCACAGAATTCCAGTTATCGGGATTATCACAAATGCAATAAGATCGAGTTTACTACCTGTTTATAATTTATTAAACTAACAGAAAAGCCCAAATAACCAGGAAGTGCAAATTGTTTTTATTGTTTTTTGGTCGTGACCTCCAGAAAAGTGCTTTAGAAAAATATCACAAAGGCATTCAAAATTGATTCTTATAACAGGAACATATGATAATGATGAAGGGGTAGTGCAATTTCCATTATAAAAATGACCGTTTAGAGAAATAAATAGCTTAGTAATATAGTGAAATTTAACTTCCATGGACTTGGAACGAATTACAAAAAAAAAAAACACCCCTATGTTATTGGGTTCACGTTACAATATTTTCACAATACCTCCATTTATCTCTACAGATGCAAAATAAGTTTCCATATATATTTTTCAGTTTGCACTGGCCGGCAAAAACTTACGTAAAGTTGAATTTACGTACAGGGGAATTCCTGTACTGTACTTTTCATGTCCTTTTAATTTAAAATTTTTCCTGATAGCAAAGAATGAGTGTCGGCAACTATTTTTTTTTTACAAAAAAAAGCACTGTATATATATATAAAATAAAATAATTTTATTTTATTTTATAAAGAGCATTGCAAAATAAAACGTTCCTAAAATAATTTAGAACAAGCCAAAAGTTACAATATCATGTAATGAATTATATAATTTAGAATGCCAATTGAAAAAAATTTAATGGCACCCCCCCAGAAAGGTACCCTGTTCCAAATTATGTGAAATATCACTTAAAAATGCAATAGAAGCCAACTGGACCAAATGAAATCATAAACAAAATGAAAGACCATTATGCCCCATCTCGACAGAGGCCCACAAGGCCAATAATGGTCACGGAATCACAGCATTTCGAATGTTAGACAAATCCAAGCATACACGAACCAATACACTGATTGATCTGCAGATCCAATGGATTTGAATAATGGTGGCCCTTATACAGTGAGAAATTAAACTGAACAGAAAATAGCACTCACGTGCCAACACCATATGACTGACACAGTAACTGTTGAACCAAAATTAGACTACAGAGTGTGAGCGTGCGTTAACTAACCGACCCACTACCACCATGTGAAATAAATTGAAAAATTACTAATTGTAATGTTAAGAAAATTAAATTTAAAAAAATAATCTGTAGTCTAATTTTTGCTATATATTTCGATTCAACATTCTAGTTGGCTTTTGTTGCATTTTTAAGTGATATTTCACATAATTTGGAACAGGATGCCTTTCTGGGGGGGGGGGGGGGCATTAAATTTTCTTCAATTGGCATTTAAATTATAATTCGTTACGTGATATTATAGCTTTTGAATTGTTTTAAATTATTTTAGGAATGTTTCCCTCTGCAATACCCCCCCCCCCCCCCTTTGTGTTATTTTGTGATATATGGTTTATTTTATTTTCACTCATTTGGTTGACAATGCTACTGGCATTGAATTAATTATTTTATTTTGTATTTTAAGCAACATGCAGTGGTTCAGGCATTAATGCTGCCTCGATGTTTGCTATTCATATTTTTTAATTGAATTTTCTTAACATTACAATTAGCTAATTTTTCAATTTATATATATATATAAAATGATTTTTCAGTATAAGTTATTTTCTAGTCTCAAAAAGATTTGGTGCCTAATACCTTATCACTGGATCTTCAGTCATCTAGTTATAGCTAATTTATCATCATCCAATCTTGGTTGTATGCCATATTCTTTCACCAATGGATTTTTTTGGATCATTTATCAACCATTTGTCTTCAATCAACTAAGTTCTGCCTTTTAATTTAAACTAGATTTCTTCATCAAACCACTTCTGGATTTATACTGCACTCTTTCAACATTGGATATATTTAGTTATTATTACTAAATTTATCTTCAGCACCTGTTCACTTTTGGATTCACATCTGGAACTACCTTTGGATTTATGCTACTCTATCAACATTGGATTTATTTATTTTTACTGAAATTTTCTTCAGTATCTGTTCACTTCTAATTAGTTGAATAATTCATTATGGTAAACTTAAAAAAGCTGCCATTTTGGACTACAGAATATTATTCTTAACCTTTCTTCTCCATCTCAATATATCATGTTATTCATTGCATGTTTCCAGCTTTTTATGCTCGCACATGTAAATAATCCTATCCTGGATTTAAGGATTTTTATACGTGACCAAAACTCCCCTGATTTGTAAAATTTCTCTATATATTTTACTAGATTTTTTTTTTTTTGATTTGGTAGTTGTTGGTGCATCGGCTTCTGTGGCCATATTGCACCTCCCAAGGTTTTTGCAGTACTTTGATCCAAGCCTGAGGCGGGAATTGAACCCGCGACCTTTGGGTTGCCGGGCAGGTACTTTTACCCACTCGGCTAGCCCGGTCGGCCTATTTTTTTTTACTAGAATTATACAACCTCCAAACTAGTCTAGTAATATATTAGCCATAACATTTGGTCTACTTTCTATTAATTTTAATCTCCATTCATTTTATTACTTTCTGATTTGCTTAGATGGTCATTGCTTTGTTCAGTATATATATATATATATATTTATTCATGGACTGTTATAAGTTTGTTTTCTGCATATCTTATGACTTTCTGTCTGTAAAGTCCCATCATTCCAACCACATTTCTACATTATTGATATACTTTCTCTTTGCTAATGCTACTCTTATGTATATCTATGCGCATATTTTATCAAAATACGACTATAGAGGTCAATAATTCCTTTTCTTCACAGCTCTCTATTAAGTCCGTTTTTCTACTATAAATAACTACTATAAATGCCTGAAGCAGTCCCTAATGTAGTACTGTTTTAGATACATTTATCAACTCAACCGAATATATTCACTATATTTTCCCACCTTCTTCCTTCTGCTACATATTACTTGAAAATTCCAGGTATCATTTTTATTCTCTATTTTCTCATTATACTTTCGGTTTCTGTTTTGGCTCTTTTTTGGCCTATTTTGACTTACATTTTTTGGCTCTTTATTTTTGCTTTTGTTTTCCCTTTTTTACAAGCATTTAGTATTAGTCTCCTTTTTATACTAACACTTACAAATCCAGGGCCCTTACTAAAAGGTTGGGCTTTACAACCCCAGCTAGCCTAGTACATTTAATATCTTTTTCTATACTTTTTATCTTTTTACTTTCTACTTTCTACTTCTACCTTTTTTCTGTTGGTAAAGCTATTAGTGCAATATGCTAGTGATACGAACGTTCCAGCTATCCACATTCTATCGCTATTTTCATCTTTATTTAATTACTCATTTATCCCTTCCCTGTCCTCAATTTAATACCTTGCACTATATCATCTGCTTGTTCTAAATTTAAGTCATCAAATTTATATACTTTTTCCACCAAATTCCAATACTAATATTTTTTCCAAAAATGCATAAAATTCATTTTTTTCCCTCCTTACTCTGAAAACATATTTTATTTTAGCTTTATCCTTATTATACCTTATTTTTTATATCACTGATATTGTGTTGGGACTACTTTGTCCATACTGTGTGTGAGTGTTGTTGCTTTGTCTCTTGTAATTTTATTCTTTTATGCTTTATTTCACTTCTCTTCCACTGTTATGGACAAGTACAGAAACAGTTCCTGATACATGATCAGGTGTAGTCCCCTATTAAAATACTTGACCATGTATCAATATTTACTTTAGCTAATATCAGATTTTTGCAATCCCCCTTTTTTTTACTTATAATTAAATTTTCCCACCCATTTCTGATGATAGCTATCTCATCTTTTATTTTATTTGTTTAATCATTTTACTTTACAGTTCCCTCACCTCTAACTGGCTTTGCAATTCATCCTATAATTTTCTTATTTCATCATAACATATAAGATAATCACATTCTTTCTCTCTTTTTACAAACCTACAATACTTCTTATTTCTGCTATCCTCACGCTTTTAGTTCTTGGCACTGTATTTTTCACTTCCATCTGTGCACCGTTATCAAACTTATCAATTCCCACCCACCCACCCACACACACTGTGCTGCCACTTTATTATTTTGTCCCATAACGTTGCAAGTCACATGACCACAGTTGTGGATACAACCTTTCTAGTATCAGTTAAGCGTACAAACCGTAGCAAGAATGGGGAAAAGGAGTGACCTAACGGACTTCGAACGTGGCATGGTAGTAGGTGCAAGACATGCTGGACAAAGCAACTCTGAAACAGCAGTTCTCCTGCACTTTTCATGCATCACAGTTTCAAGGGTGTATCGAGAATGGCGCAACAAAGAGAAAACATCCTCTCAACGGCACTCCTGTGGAAGAAAATCGCTTGTTGTTGATGAGAGAAGTCAGAGGAGGATGGCTAGAATTGTGCAAGCAAACAGACGGGCCACAATGTCGCACATCACGTCAGAATATAATCTTGGTGCACAGAACAAAATATTGCAACGGACCACTAGTCACACTTTGTTGCGAATGGGCTACAACAGCCGACAGCCAAATTGCGTACCTTTGTTATCAATGAAGAACAAGAGAGCATGCCTCCTGTGGATACAGCAACACCAGCACTGGACTATCGAGGATTAGAAAACAGTTGCTTGGTCTGACGAGTCAAAGTTCCTGGTGCATCACGTTGATGGAAGGCTCAGAATTTGGAGAAAACAACATGAATCCATGGACCCATCATGTCTGACAACTACCGTGCAAGGTGGTGGGAGCAGTGTTATGGTGTGGAGAATGTTTTCTTGGCACACGTTGGGTCCATTGATACCCATAGATTCACGTCTGAATGCCACATCTTACCTAAACATCATTGCTGAACAAGTGCATCTGTTCATGTTGACAGTTTATCCTCAGTCAGATGGTTACTTCCAGCAGGATAATGTGCCGGTGTACAAAGCCCGAATCACTATGGAATGGTTCCAGGAACATGATAATAACTTTTCTTTGCTGCAGTGGCCTGCTCACAAATCTCAATCCTATTGAACATCTTTGGGATGAGCTGGAAAGGGCTGTTCACTGCAGGACTACACCTCCGTCGAATCTCAAGGAACTGGTTGACACACTCATGTCTGTATGTTACTCCATTCCTGCACAACGTTTTCAGAATCTCATTCAATCCACGCCTAGACGAATTCAGACTGTTTGAAGGCTAAAGGAGGCTCAACACGCTACCAGGTAGGTGCACCTAATAAAGTGGCAGCACAGTGTATATGTATAATATAAAAAAAATATGTTATGTGATAGTTATTATAATAATATAATTATAAACAAAATTACAATTCATAATACAAATTACAGTAGAGCATCGATAATCCGAACTAATTAGGACTGGGGGTAGTTTGGATTTACGTTTTGTTCGGATTTTCGAACTCCAAAAATACTGTTCTGGAGACTAAAATAAAAAGGTTCAGTAAGTAAAGAAATAAAAATTAAATTATGTATTATTATCAAATTATAATTAAGTGGTAATTATGTATTTTTATTCATAGGTAGCAAAATAAATGGAACTTTCAGCCACAATAACACATATGTATAGGCCTTTAAGGAAAATAATTCTTATTTTTTTGCTGCACCATTTTCAAACTTAATTTCTTTATTGCCAGATCCCTCACTCTTTTCAGCAAGCGTAGTTGAGCTGGCCAGCATTCAGTCTGTTGACTTTCACATATTTAATTTTGTTAATTGGTAAAGTAATAAATGTGTAAATTGGTGCTTTATATCTTGATTTTTATAGCCTGTGGATAATATTTCTCCGATTTTCGCTTATTACAATTGCCGTTTGATAGAATCAAAATTCAATTTGCAAACGTGATCACAATAACCGGCGATTACCATACTTATTTTATGGTACCAGCATAAAAAATAAATAAATACATACTGCTCATTCGAATTATTGACGCTCTACTGTATACAGGCAGTTTTCGCTTTACGAGTTCCCGGGGTTATGAGTTTCCCCCCAAGTATCAAGTATTAACAAAATCGAAAATATGAACATTATTTGCAAAAAATTAATGCTAAACATTCATAAATACCGCATTCCAAACCACGTGCATAGCTAAACAATAGTGTACCCCACTTTACAATTAATCAGTTATATTAATCAGTTCCAGACACCATCGTATTGTTAAAATACCGTAATATGAACCCAATAACACTTTTTTTTTTTTTTTTGGTAATTCGTTTCAAGATCTTGGTAGTTGAAATTTTTGCTGTATAACTAAGCTATTTATCTCTCTAAAATGTTATTTTTAAGGTTGTGAGTGTGACCTTAAGGCCATATAAAAGGTCGTGAGCGTGGTTTGTAAATTGTATTGGTTACCAATTCAAATCATTAAACGCACTACACTTTCATCGTTATCACATGTTCCGTTATAAGAATCAATTTTAAACGCCTTTGTGATATAAGTTTTATGGTCATGACCTCCAAGAAATGGAGGTCACGACCATAAAACAATAAAAACAATTTGCACTTTCTGGTTTATTGGGCTTTTCTGTTACTGCAAGCAATTATAAATGGGTAGTAAACTCGATATTCTTGCATTTGCGAAAATATCGATAGCTAGAATTGTGTGGTTTTTTACGTTATTATGGTGAAATGTGTTTCCCCTTTACTGAAATCTTCAGTCGTATAAAAAATATAAATAAATTTTCAGAATCTTCTCTTCATTCCTTTTATTTTAAGCTTCGTAAACTTGTTACTCCATGCGAATTGTGTTAGTTGCAATTTGTGTGTGCCGTTAAAAAATGCTTATGCATGCAATCATGAAATTTATAATTAAAAAAGAAGATTATCAATTATCTTGGAAACAAACACCTCTTGCAGCATTTCGGAAGAAGATGACTCCTTGTGCAACAAACCAACAAGTGCCAAGCCAATAATGAGTGATCAACGAGTGTGCATTTAGTCGAAGTTGATGATGAAGAAAAATAAACATTCTTTAACATTTGTAAGTCGTAAATAATTTCTCTATTATTATAATTTGCCTGCTTTTACAGGCTAATGTTTTCATTTTTTTCGATAAATCAATCATTGTTTAAACAAACTAATTAGCTAACTAATTTCATTGTTAAGAACGTAACCCCTATTTTTAGCCTTATGTCTATGGGAAATAAATTCCTGCTTTATGAGTTTTCACTTTACGAGCGTGCACTAGGAACGAATTAACTTGTAAAGTCAAGAACTACCTGTATATACTTATATAATAATTTTATTCTTTATGTAGATATACTAAATAAGCATCAATTATAGATCACTACAAAATTAAAAAGTACCGTACAATGGAAGGTATTTAAACACTTGGTTTACGTAACTTTTCAATGAAATATGTGTGCCTGGTGTGATTCGCAGATCTTTTCGATATTAGGTGGAATATTGGAGAGACATGATCTCGTTTCTTCCTCAATCATTTATAGCTTCTCTCTCTTGTTAGTTTTTATAGTGATAAGCACAGAAAATCCTAACTCACATAGGTAAGATAAGGATGTACCTTTTTATAATAAAATAAATTTGTAAATTAAAAAAAAAAAAAGTTTAAATAACTTAAACCCAAACTACGTGGCATCCCTGGAATGTTGTTGCAGCACCCAAGGGTTCCATGACACCCAGGTTAAAAACCACTGTCCTAATAAATGTTACAGACTGTAACATCTTACAAAATCTTTGGCTTTCTTCTTCTTTTTTCTCCAGAGGAAAAAAGAATGTTGTACAATTCTCACTGCATTTGCAAAAAGAATTCTTTTGGCACTTTGATAAATATTTAGTGCTAAGCTAGGAAAAGAATAAAACTTCATGATCCCTATACATTTTTTTTTATTGTTCAACATATAAAAATACAAGTAAATAGAGCTTACACTAATTTTGCAACAAATGAAGCATGGGAGCTCACATTTCTATCCAGCCTACAAAGGACTCAATAAGCACTAGCTCATTGACAGGATTCAAATACAGACTTTTCCAACTGTATGGTAAATGACAAATCCACTCAACCACAGTGAATTATAATTAAATAAAATCTGCAGCCATTGTCAATCCACAGCACGATGGGGCCTCCTCAACAAGTCATGTCGAGGGAAATGGACCATAATCTGCCATGATGGTCTAGTACAGTTTGGCAGATCGACTGTATTTAACAGTCAGGGGCTTCAACACCTCTACTCCAAAAGCATGTGCTATTGCATTCCCCTGCTCCTGATCACTCAGCTACGGAAGCATTGACCGATAATTAAACCTATTAATTCAATAATTTATATAACTGCACAAAAGATAATACTCATTTTTTCTTTAATGCAACATATATTTGTGTTCAGGACATTTATCATCCTCATCGTCAGCTATTTTTGATCCACTGCAGGATGAAGACCTCTTCAGCAACTTTCCAGTTCCTTCTGTTTTGTACAGTGGCCATCCATTTACTACCCAGGAACTCTTGAATTTTATCTGCCCATCTCTGCTGCTGACTTTCAGCTTTTCTTGGGTACCATTCTGTTATTTTCTTAGTCCATCTGTCATCACGTCTTTGAGCTATGTACCTGCCCAAGTCCATTTTAGTTCTTTAGTTTTGATAAGAATGTCCTTTACTTGTGTTTGTGGCGTCTCCATAGCCAGGTGGACAGGAACAGCAGTATAGCACACGCTTCTTGATTAGACCGGGATTCAAACACGTGACCACCAAATACGGAGGATGAGGAAAGGTCAGAGAATGACCACCGCATATCCACGGAGCAATATGGCTTTAGTTGCTAATGCTCCTAAAAACCAAAACAACAACAACAACTTGTGTTTGCTGCCTAATCCACGTGTTTCTCTTCTTATCCAACAGTCTGATTCCTAATATGATTTGTTCCATTATTCGTGGTGTAATTTTCAGCTTCTTCTCCATTCTTATGGAAGTGAAACTTGGGCATTCACCAAAAGTCATGGTGGGGAGTACACATTGGTTCATTATTTTACATTTCAGACAAATTGTGATATTGCTCCTCAGTATGGGACTATATTTCCCGAATGCTATCTATCCGAAATTTATTCTTCTTTTGACTTTCAGCCATTTATTATTGTTAGAGCTAATGACTTGTCCAAGATAAGTATATGAATCCAACTTTTCAATTTCCACTACTTCAACAATTATATCCCTTTATGTGGTATACTTTTTCATCATTACTTTTGTTTTAGCCATATTCATCTTTAATCTGAAATCCTTACTAACTCTGCGTAACTGATCAAGGTTTTCCTCTAATTCCTCGGGATTACGGCTTATGATCTCAAAGTCATCTGCAAATTATAAATGGTTTAGATACTCTCCGTTCACATCAACTCCTTTCTGCAACCTGTCCAATCTTCTGAAAGTTTCCTCAAGGGCAGCAGTAAACAACTTTAGAGATATTGTGTCTCCTTGTTGAACTCCTTTTGCAATTTTAATGCTACTGTCTTTGTCTAGTCTAATAAAGGAGGTAACATTTTCATATATTTTCTTAAAAATCATAATGTATGGGGTGTCTATGTGCCTTGTCTTCCCAGTGCCTGATACATTGCCTTATGCTATATGGAGTCAAATGCCATTTCATAATCCACAAATTCTAGGCATAATGGTGTTTTATATTCATTTGCTTTCTCCATTAGCTGTAACATTACATGAAGGTGATCCATAGTTGAGAATACTGTCCTAAAGCCAGCTTGCTCTTTTGGTTGATTCTCATTAAGTATTCTTTCTAATCTGTTAGTGGTGACCCTCGTGAACAACTTGTAGATGTGAGACAACAAGCTAATTGGTCTATAATTTCCAATTTCTGATTTGTCTCCTTTCTTATGCAGCAAAATTATGATTGCCTTATTCCACTCCTTAGTGGTAATGTCTTTCCTAATGTATTTTGTGAATTCTTGCCAGTTTCTGTGTCATGTCTCTTCCTCCCGATTTTTGATCCTTCATTTTCTTCAATGCATATTCTATCTCGTCAGGGAGGATATCGGATACGTCGTATGTACTGCAAATTTGTGATCCACCTTCCCCACTGCTAGCATCATTCCCTTGTTCCTCATATAATCCTTTTTTATTTTTTTTTTTATGTAAACCCCAAACATGAGATATATTACAACCTATGGTACTTAGTACCGTGCTTGGGTTGGAGGTTGAGAAGACGAAAGAAGATATTTGTTGACACTGGACTTGAACTTCTGTAGACTGTAATTTTCAGGAAATATGTATGAAGCAAGGTTGTTCCAGAAAACGGCAGTTGAATGAATAAACGAGGAAGATGAAAAGTTGGTTCTGTGAGTTTGAAGTTGGACAGTAAATTTCTGTTGGTTGGTGGCAGCACGTGTTCGGACTGTTTTGAAAGAGAGAGTGGGAATTATAGAAGCCAATTCAGAAGAATAGTGCCCATGGAAGTATCTGTAGAAGAGGCATGCAGCAGAAACAGTACGTCTATGAGACAGCGAGTGGAGAGACTCTGTTAGAGAGGAGTCATTAATTAACCTAATTGCCCTCTTCTGAATGGAATCAAGAAGCCTGAGAGAGAGGTTTTGGGGGCACCACCCCAGATGTGGGAACAATATTCCATGGCAGGACGGATTTGCGATTTATAGAGTGAGCAGCTGTTTGGAAGAAAAGTAACGCCGAGAGCGAAAGAGAAAACCAAGTTTTTTAGATGCAGAGGAAGCAATATTTGTAATGTGCTTGTGGCAAGAGAGATTAGAAGTAAGGGTAATCCCCAAAAGAGATATATCATTTTGCCTAGAAATCGGAGTGTCACTAAAGATAAGCATAGGAGCAGAAGAATCCTTTTTGAGAGATATAAGAGAAGACTGAGTTTTAGAAGGGCTAAAATCAACTAAGTTGTCTTTGCCCCACTGGAGACTTACCTGAAGATCGGCATTTAAGGAATTGGTAGCAGATTTTCGAGAAGTTGAAGCTGATTGAACAGGGCAAGGTTTCCGAAAATGGAAAGTGGAATGCAATGTGCTATCATCGGCAAAACTATGGATAGGATTTCCAGTCGATGGAAGAAGGTCATTAATATACAAGAGGAAAAGAGTGGGGTAAAGAACTGAACCTTGGGGGACACTGGCATTAGTGGAGAAGTTAGAAGACAGAGAGCCATCTACCATCACCTCAGTGAGCGATCAGAGAGAAAACTGGATAACCAATTACTAAAAACAGTTGGCAAACCATAAGATGGAAGCTTGTTTAGAAGACCTTTATGCCAAACACGATCGAATGCCTTTGAGATGTCAAGAGCAACTACTTGTGTTTCACAGAACCTTTCCACTGAATTAGTCCATAAATGGGTAACACAAGCCAGAACATCACCAGTGGATCGACACTGACAGAATCCATACTGGCAATCGTTGATCAGACTGAAGGTTTCTAGGTAGTTTAAGAGTTGGCGGTTAATTGATTTCTCCATTACTTTAAAAAGAGTAGCAGTAATTGCAATGGGACGATAATTGGATGGGAGGGATTTGTCACCCTTTTTAGGAACTGGCTGGATATGAGCAAATTTCCAAACAGAAGGAAAAACACCTTTGGAATAAGAAAGTGAAAAAAGGTGGCAAAGAATAGGAGTAAGTTCAGGAGCACAGGTTTTGAGAACAAGTGGAGAAATACCATCGGGACCTGGAGCTTTCTTAGCATCAAGATTCGTCAAAATCTTTCTGACATCCTTTTGACGGAAGACCACAGGAGGCATTGAATGGAGCGTGTTGGAAATGGTGGGAGGTGTTTTACCAAGATCATTAATATACGAGTTGGAAGAAAAATGGGATGCTAGCAGGTCAGCTTTATCCTTGGCTAAAGTGACAACAGAACCATTTGGTTTGGACAGAGGCGGGAGCAGAGATGGGAAAAAGTTGCGGCCAATAGCTTTGGCAAGGGACCAGAATGCTCAGCTACCATTAGGGCAAGAAGCAAGTTTTCTACTCTTGGCCTGTTCAAACTCTAGTTTGACTTATTAATAACTGCATTACAATTGTTGCAAGCTTTGGTGTAGGCAGATAAGGAAACTGAAAAATTAGAAACAAGCCAATTACAATATGCAAAATTCTTCTCTTGAACAGCCTTAGCACATTTATTGGAAAACCAAGTACGAGATTTTAAAGTGGAGTGTGGGATAAAGGATTCCATTCCTGCAAGAATAATTTCACTGACACGATCTGAGCAAACCTTGACATCCGAAGTTTTGAAACGGTAATCCGACCCAGGAAAAGAAGAAAAGAAGTCTCACAGGTCATACCATTTTGCATTCTTATAATGCCAAACAACACGAGGTTGGGAATAGCAATGAGATAAAGGCTCCATTAGAAAAGAGACAATCACCAAGTTGTGATCTGAAGTGTCTAAAGGAACTCTCACTTTGACCGTGTACTTAGATGGGTTGTTTGTGAGAAACAGGTCAAACATGTTGGCTGTATGATTAGTATTGTCCGGTATTCTTGTAGGTAAATGAACAATCTGTGCAAGGTCACTAGTAATTGCAAAAGCCTCAGCATCTCGACCAGCTGGGTCGGTATGACTAGAAAATGGAAGCCAGCTGGAGTTGTGAACATTAAAATCACCAAGGAAAATTACCTCACTGTTAGGAAAGTTGGACTGGAGAAAGTCAAGTTGCAAATAGAGGAAGTCAAAGAGATCCAAGTGATTAGTGGAGTTGGGAGAACGGTAGACACAACAGATGAATTTGACACAATGAGGTAGAGAGATTTTAAGCCAGAGAAGATCAAAGAGAGTAGATTCCAAATTGCCAAGTCTCTGACAAGGAATATCAGAACGGACATATGCACAAGTACCACCTTTGAGGCAAAAGGAATCATACAGCGAATAATTTGGGCATCTGAGATGAGCAGTAGTTGAATCAACCGATAACTGAGATTCTGTCAGAAAAAGTACATGGGATTTGGCAAACTGCAAGTGGAAATGGACATCGTTGGGATCTGAATTGAGACCACGTATATTTGTGAAATGAATTAGGAAGTGCTTGGGAGGTTTAGATCTTTTCGCAGATAAGCTTGCTCTATTAGTTTGACAATTCATGGTGTATTCAATAGTAAGAAAAAGTGGGTTGGACATGCTGTATGAAGTAATGAAATTTTTGGATATGGCGTATACATGGTAAGAATATACCGAGATCCTTGACATAACGTGGCCTCGACAATGCTCCCCGCATACACACTACTCGGACTCCCTCCAGTCACCATCTGGCAGAGTAGAGGTAGCAAGATTATACACTAGCTGATTCGGAAGCCTCCTAGAGAGTTACCAATAGGTTCGGTCTGGCGTACTAACTAGCGGCCGGCCTGCAAACACCGTTTTAGAGCTGTACTCTCGAAATGTAAGGAATATTGGATCTTGCCACGATGTTCATCATAACCTCAAAAATCATCATTCATATGCATGATGGAAGAGATAGGGAAGGGTTGACTTTATAGTAGTCTTCTGCTATTATAAGTACACCATTACTATTCTTTAGATTCAGTATCATTTGTCTTTCTGTATTACTGCTCATGACTGCTGATTTAAGTCCTTTGTTTTTCCTTAATTCTTGTTCTACTTTTCTTGTGTTAAATCTTCTTATGTCCTTTCCGAGTCTTTCTAATGGCTTTCAATAACTCAGTATACTCAATTTTGTCCTTGACAAATTTTTTCTTCTCTGGATTTCTTTTTTCCTATAGGTTTCTCGGGCTTTATCACTTTCAGAAAGTTGTTGTATGTTCAGAGCATGTAAATCCAAATTAAAGTATGTATGCATGTAATTAAGGAAAGACACTTTATCAAAATGAAAAACTTTAGTTTATTATTATAAAGGTTGTCATGACAATGCAATTTCCTTTACCTAGAATAGGATACTAAACTAAAGGCAAAACTTCTAGTCATCTGCATGATTACATCTTTGGGGCAAAAAATTAGGGTTTAACTCAAAGTTTGGCAAGCAGGGCCTTCAAGACCCCACTCTATTTTAGTAACTTCCTGCTCATCTTTTTTGGTCTGCACAGCTGAAACTCACAATACCTTTCAACAAAAGTGTTTCCTTTGATTTCTCCATTGGTCTTGAAATTACTCCATTGATTGAAAATTACAGAAATCTGTTAGTTTTCACATAAACAGTAAGAATGCAAGACCAAATCAATTAATAATAATAATTAAACCTATCCTTGATAATTATATGCAAATGATAAAAAACAATAATTTAATATTAGTGGCATCTCGTGCAGCCAATTATTGAAGCACAAGCCCTACATTTTATGGCAGTGCATTAAACTGTTACTTTTTTTTTTTTGGTAGTTGTTGGTGCATCGGCTTCTGTGGCCATAATGCACCTCCCAAGGTTTTTGCGGTACTTTGATCCCAACCCGCAACCTTTGGATTGCCAGGCAGACACTTTACCCACCTGGCTAGCCCGGTCGGCATTAAACTGTTATACTCTCTAGCTTTGTGTCATGGAAGAACTGAGTTTTTCAATTAACACCTCACTAGCTGTTAGTCAAGATAATAAGAGAGATGATAATATTTAAAACTCCCAAATAATGGGGGTTTTAGAGAATATGTCTAAAGCACTGCAGAAGGTATTGTAATTAAAAAAGAAAAAAAGAAAGGATTTTCACAGTTGTTTATAATAGATTGAATAATGATTGATTTAATCTACTGAATTATAATATATTAAAATAAAGACGGCATCAAAAAGTGAACAAGGTCGAATTATTTCTTGCCAATTTTTAAGGTTATATAAATGGGGTAACATTTTACCCCATTTACCCAAGTGATTACATCTTTGGGGCAAAAAATTAGGGTTTAACTTGAAGCAAGGTCTTCAAGACCCCACTCCATTTTAGTAACTTCCTGCTCGTCTTTTTTGGTATGCACAGCTGAAACTCACAATACCTTTCAACAAAAGTGTTTTCTTTGTTTTCTCCATTGAAAATTACAGAAATCTGTTAGTTTTCACATAAACAGTAAGATATATTTTGGCCTGAAGATGAGATCATACAGACAATCCAGAAAGCAGACTTTAATTAGCAAATTTGTATTAGGTGAGAAGTGTAATTTTGTGATGACAGTTCAATAACAAACAACTTTATTCATGCAGATAAAAATGCCCTCCCTTCATTACAGAAATTCTTATTTCAAAATTTCCATAAAATGTTTATAAAAGGGCAAATATAGCCTCCTTATTCCAAGGAATTCAAAAACTACCATTTCTAATATGATCCTACTTGTAGATTACATCCCTTTGTAAAAACTGAGTTTTAAACTAAAATAAATAAACAAATAAAAATTCATTAGATATTTAGCTTGTGAATTTCATAACACCTTTTGAGATCATTTATATTGGTAAATCAAAATGTATATTCATTATAAATAAAGAGGATGTTTTATGTGTTTTTTTTTTTTCCATATTTGAAATGTGAAAGAAAATAAAACCACTCAAAAGAATGTGAACTTAAATTACAAATAATGGAATCTGTTTCTAACTACAGATCATTTAATGATAATAATCATAATAAAAGAAAACCGAATACAAGATTCTTACCCATTATTAGGTTTGCTTTCATGTTATATCCATAATCAAAGTGAACAAAACTTAAATAATGGATGTGATAAACAAAATATGCTATAAATGGAGATGCCACTGCAACAGGAAGCCACGATGGTCTGGTTCCTAATGCTCTGTAAAATGAAATGCAATGTAAATTCATTTATACATAAATATATACAGTATACAATCAGGCTAGATTAATGTTGGTCGTGGCTATAGTAATCAGTTTCTTTAATTGCACATAAGACTACAGAAATCATTCTGACTGCTACAGTTTTACATAATTTTTATGCTTATGCTTGTATATTGCATAAAAGAATATAGGGTTTTGTTCGGTTTTTTTAAAATTGTTCTGACTTGATTCACTATATATAAAGTGAAAGTGTAATATAAGGAGGGCTAAAAAAAATCATAAAAAACAACATATTAATATTTGTGGTGGCAAAATGATGCAATGAAATAAACTTATGTAGCAGCATAAAAAATAACCAGGAGTAATCAATGTTGCTTTCCTTCAATTCATTTCAAACTTCCACAAGAGTAGGTGGGAGTTCATTCCAAAAATAACACTCTTTGACTAAGGTAAAATTTTCAGACATCTATTCTACAACTATTTCTTCTTAATTTAAATTTATGCCTCATCAAGTATATTACATGACTAAGCATAATGATGCATTCAGTTTTAATTTTCTCAACCTTTTCGAAGCCATAAACACCTCAATCAGCTCACAATGCAGATGCACAGTTTTGAAATGCTAACTTTCAGAATAATCTCTTTATATATCTCTTTTGATAAGAATACTTCTTTATGCCCTTAATCTTGTTGCTCTCCTCCATATCCTTCCAAACAAGTTCACATATTTTCTAAAATGCTATCTCCAAATCTGTATGCAATATTTAAGATGTAGCCTAGCTGCTATACATCAGTGATGACAAAACTCCACAAAGAGATGGAATAATCATCTCTTTGTTTCTAGTAGCAAAGATGCTATACATTAGTGACAAAACTCCACAAGCAGTTCTTGCAGCCTGTCTATGCTGTTCAGAGACTTATCAGTCACTAATGCACCTAAAACCCTATAAGAACAACAAGTGGTAAGCTATCCTAGGCTTACTACTATTCAGATGCAAGGTCTTGTGTTTTCCAGTGTTAGAACTCAGCTGTCATCTGTCAGCTACTGAAAATAATTTACTGAGGTCTTGTTGAAGTAACAATCTGATTACTGTCTTTGAACATCTTTGTATCACAAGTAAAGTTAAATTTGAAATACTTCAAATTTAATGTAAGACATATTTGAAATATGTCTTTTAATATCATTAACAAATATTAGAAACAGTAAGGGACAAAGAACCAAACCATTTAGGACTGCAGTTATAATATTATCAATGACAATCATTTACAGGGGATTGTATCAAAAGCTTTAGCAATCTACATAGATTTCAAAATTATTTTTTGCAACCAGTTCTTTAGTCACAACCTCATAGTAGCTAATTAGATTAGTCGGGAATGAACCCCCCTCCTAATAGAGCTGAGCTCTAATTCTTTTATAATTCCATTCCTGTCTAGAAGATCCTGTATTACATTCTTAACCAGGAACTCCATAATCTTCCTGAGTACAGAAGTCAAACTTCCAGTTCTGTAGTTGCTTATTTCATCCTCAGAGTCATCTTTTTTGAATAGGAGAGATGGTTAGCACATTAGCATTAGTAGAAGCATATGATGCAAAAAACCAAGCTTATACAGCATCAGCCAAAAAAAAAAAAAAAAAATCCCATTTCACTCATCCATTCACACCAAACGTCTGCCCAGTTCTCCCTAGAATTTATTTAAGCTATCAACTTCCACAATGACAGTTGAAAGTTTGTTCCAGCAATCCACTGGCTAAAGGCAAACTTCCACAATCTATTCTACAATTCTTCCCTCAATTTGAATTTATGACCGCCCCATGGGTGGAATCTGAGAAAGAGGGAGAATCCCATCAGCACTGAGCCTACTCAAACCATTCAAGGCCTTATACACCTCAATCAGACTACATCGCAGGTGCCCGTTGCCCAGATGATGCAATTTGCAGAACTAAGCCTTCATCAGTAAGGGCACCCCTCACCAATCTTGTTGTCCTACTCTGTACTCATTCTAGCAACTCTACATCCTTCCTAAAATGAGGCCTCCAGACCTGTATGCAATACTCAAGGCCTGGCCATCGCCTTATACAAGGGGATAATCACATCCTTATCCCCGCTAGAAAAAATTCTGTATATAATTGACAAGACCCCATGATTTGCTCAGATATAGCCTGTCTGCACTGCTAAGAAAACTTCATATCTGACTACACAATTACCCCCAGTTCTCTCTCATTCTCCACTTGAGGTCTCTGCACAATTACCCCCAGTTCTCTCTCATTCTCCACCACATGGTCCTTGAGGTTGTCACAGACATTCTCTCACACATGACAGACAAGCTGTACTTGCTACCTGGGAGTCTAAAATGCTGATGAAACTGATATTCGGGTGACATTCAAGTCAAGTGGACCCAATTTTGGTGAAGTCCAGACAGTCTGTGACAGCCAAATCCTCTGCTTGCACCTTCATTCTGGTGGGACTGTTAGTAATCCTGGGTATAACCTCCATGCACAAGCACACTGTGGGTGACCACCAAGGTGTGAACCAACGTAAGCAGGGGTCAAGTTGTGGCACCCACACCACATGGAGGACTGCCATCCCTCTGTGTTACCAGGCAATACTAGGTGGTAGATGACTCTCATCAACCAGTGCAATACCACCACTTTGCTTATTCAAGGCTTGAAGTGGTGTAACCCATGTTTAGTCTCCAGAGCTAAGTTCCCGTCAACCCTTCCCCACCTCTTCCATCATGCAGTATGACTGATGACTTTTGAGGTTATGATGAACATCATGGCGAGATCCAATCTTCCTTACATTTCGAGGGTAAGGCTCTAAAAAGGTGTTCGTAGGGCAGCTGCTAGTTAGTACACCAGACCGAACCTATTGATAACTCTTTAGAAGGATTCCGGATCAGCTAGTGTATAATCTTGCTACCTCTACTCTGCCAGATAGTGATTGGAGGGAGTCCGAGTAGTGTGTATGCGGGGGGCATTGTCGAGGCCACATTATGTCAAGGATCTGAGTATATTCTTATCATGTGTACACCATATCCAAAAATTTCATTACTTCATACAGCATGTCCCTGCACTTTTTGTTACTACTGAATACACCATGAATTGTCAAACTAGTAAGCTTATCTGCGAAAAGATCTAAACCTCCCAAACACTTCCTAGTTCATTTCACAAATATACGTGGTCTTAATTCTAATCTCAATGACGTCCATTTCCACTTGCAGTCTGCTTGATTTGGTTTGATTTTTGATTTGGTAGTTGTTGGCGCATCGGCTTCTGTGGCCATATTGCACCTCCCAAGGTTTTTGCAGTACTTTGATCCAAGCCCGAGGCGGGAATCGAACCCGCGACCTTTGGGTCTTGCAGTCTGCCAAACTACATGTACTCCCCTTCTGACAGAAACCCAGTTATCAGTTGATTCAACTACTGCTCATCTCAATTGCCCAAATTATTCACTGTATGATTCCTTTTGCCTCAAAGGGTATTTGTGCATATGTCCGTTCCGATATTCCCTGTCAGAGACTTGGTAATTTGGAATCTCCTCTTTTCGATCTTCTCTGGCTTAAAATCTCTCTACCTCATTGTGTCAAATTCATCTGTTGTCTCTACGGTTCTCCCAACTCCATTAATCACTTCAAGCTCTTTGACTTTCTCCAGTCCAACTTTCCTAACAGTGAGGTAATTTTCCTTGGTGATTTTAATGTTCACAACTCCAGCTGGCTTCCGTTTTCTAGTCACACCTACCCAGCTGGTCGAGATGCTGAGGCTTTTGCAATTACTAATGACCTTGCACAGATTGTTCATTTACCTACAAGGATACCGACAATACTAACCATGATCCGATGATAGCACATTGCATTACACTTTCCATTTTGAGAAACCTTACCCTGCTCAATCAGCTTCAACTTCTCGAATATCCGCTACCAATTCCTTAAATCCCGATCTCCAGTGGGGCAAAGACAACTTAGTTGATTTCAATCCTTCCAAAACTCAGCCTTGTCTTATATCTCTCAAAAAGGATTCTTCTGCTCCTATGCTTATCTTTGGTGACACTCCGATTTCTAGGCAAAATGATATTTCTCTTTTGGGGATTACCCTGACTTCTAATCTATCTTGGCACAAGCACATTGCAAATATTGCTTCCTCTGCATCTAAAAAACTTGGTTTTCTCTTTCGTTCTCGGTGTTACTTTTCTTTCAAACAGCTGTTCACTCTGTACAAATCGCAAATCCACCCTACCATGGAATATTGTTCCCACATCTGGGGTGGTGCCCCCAAAACCTCTCTCAGGCTTCTAGATTCCATTCAGAAGAGGGCAGTTAGGTTAATGACTCCTCTCTAACAGAGTCTCTCCACCCACTGTCTCATAGGTGTACTGTTTCTACTGCACGCCTTTTCTACAGATACTTCGATGGGCACAGTTCTTCTGAATGGGCTTCTGTAATTCTCGCTCTCTCTCTTTCAAAACAGTCCGAACACATGCATCCACCAGCCAACATCCATTTACTGTCCAACTTCAAACTTACAGAACCAACTTTTCATCTTCCTCGTTTATTCATTCGACTGCCGTTTTCTGGAACAACCTTTCTTCATATGTATTTCCTGAAAATTACAGTTTACAGAAGCTCAAGTCTAATGTCAACAAATATCTTTTTTCGTCTTCTCAACCTGCAACCCAAGCACGGTATTAAGTACTATAGGTTCTAATACCTCTCGTGTTTGGGGTTTTTGTAAAAAAAAAAAAAAAAAAAAAACTACCCTGAATGTAACACCACATGGTTGGTATATTTCTCTGGGGTTACTGCTACCCATATGCAGTACTTTGCATTTGTCAATGTTAAAAATCACTTGCCACTTCTCAGCCCACCTGCCCAACTTTCCTAGATGCTGCTGCAGTAGCATACTGTCATTAACAACCCTGCCAACCTTTGTATCATCTGCAAACTTGGATATTAAGCCTGATATGCCTTCATTAATATCACTGATAAATACAGAAAACAACAACGGCCCAACACAGACCCCCGAGGGACTCCACTAATAACATTAGTCCCCGAAGAGCAGTGTCCGTCGATTACCACTGTCTGTCTTCTCCCACTCAACCATCGTTTTATCCATTGAAGCAACTTGCTCTTAATGCCATACTACTCCAATTTGTACAGTAGTCTTCCATGTGCAACACTATCAAAGATTTCCTGAAATCCAAGTATATGATATCAAAATTATATCCAGTTCCTTTGTGACCACATCATAGTATCGAATGAAACTGGTCAGATAAGACTTCCCCTTAACAAACCCATTCTGTGTCTGAATTATTACTGCAGTCTTGTCTAGATGATCCTGCAATGCTTCTTTAACTCCATTATTTTCCCAGAACAGAAGATAATCTAACAGGTCTATATTTGTTCGTGTCGCCCTTTGATCCCCGATCCCCCTTTGTGAATTGGAGATACATTTGCAGATCGCCAATTCATGGGGACCTCCCCCTGAGTCCAACGATCAAATTACAAAATCATTTAGCTCCCTGTTAAGAGTTTAATAAGCTTCTGTTCTCCCCTTCCCTATAGAATTCCTCATGTGTGAATGTAGATGCAAATTACTCATTCAGTTTGGCAGCTATCTGAGCAGGATCATGTACAGTCAAACCATTGATATCAAGCGGACCAATCTGATTTATCCCATTCCTTTTAGAGTATATAAATCTTTGCTGTTTTTCTTTGAATCCTTTGCCAAAGATTTCTCATAATCTGCCTTTGCTTGCCTAACCTCGTTTGTGACTTTATTACAGACTAGCTTATGTCTACCATTAGCTTCTGTGTCGCCTGTTAATTTATATGCATCCTTATTAGTTCATTTGATATCCACTTGGGCCTAAACCTTGAACAGTATTTCTTAGTTGGTATGAAAAGCCTAGTAGCTTCTAAGGTTAATTCCTTGAATGCTTCCAATTTATAATTTGCCATTGGTCCCACTGTATAGAATTTAAAAAAGGGACTTTGCCTGAATCCAAGAGTGTTGTTTGTTTGTGGTGTGCATATATATATTTATATTTGCTGATGTTACCTAAGTTTGCTTCTTTGCGTCATAATAATACTAATAATAAATACTAAAAATAAATACATAATAATAATAAATACTAAAAATAATAATACTAATAATAATACTAATAGTAGCTAAAGGTCTGCTGACTTCTTTTGCCATTCAATATAATTGAATATATTCCACTGGTTCCTGATACCTTGTTCACTTTTAACTGTAATAACTTTGCTTCTAGTCCCTTTTATTTCCAATAAGTTTTATCTAGGTATCAAGTTTATCCTTCCACTCATCAGTCAGGCACTGTTCCTTTCTTTTCTTACGAAAAATTGTTTAGCTTTTTTTTTGTTGAAATGAGAATGGAGTTTTATTATGTTTTACATTATTTATGCTGTTTTTGTGAAATTTCTTGTGCTGTATGCATATTTTCTTATACTCTCTTCCCTCAATTTCCAGCTTTAGAGAGAGAGAGAGAGAAATTCTCCAAAAAATTCACATGCACATGATGGAGCATACAGAGCCAAATTGCAGTTGCCAGTGGTGCAAATATTACTAAATATTCATATCCCTATTGATTAAAGACAAATTTGATGTTTGTTTAGGTTTAACTGGCATTAGAAATGAAGACTATAATGCACCAGGCCAAGGTAATAAAATTCAAATTATAATAATAATAATAAAAACAAGTTCCCAGTAAGTTTTAGTTAGGCCACTTCAATTCCAGTAGTAATGCAGATAGCTTCATGGTGGGTTGGGTCTAGCCATTACAGTATGTGAAATGTATGGATCAAATAGAATAGCTGATCCATACACTTTGGACCACAATCTAGTTTAGAATACACAAGTGCATAATAGAGTCAAAACAAGGTGCAAAATCTGCACTTTAGTTGTTAGACAAAAAATGGCATGCAAGATTTTTAGTGACTGATGGGAACAGGCCATTACGTTTAAAGGATATACACTGAATTATGACCACCTACCGAATACTTCGTAGGTCCTCCTTTTGCCCTCAATACAGCAGCTATCCGATGTGGCATTGATTCAACAAGATTTTGGAAGCGTTCGGAAGGTATAGCCAACCAAGCTGTGTGTAATGCAGCTAGCAATGCAGGTATGGAGGTGATTGGTGTATCCAGATGCCTAATATGCCTTTCCATAGTGTCCCATAAGTGCTCTATGAGACTGATATTGAAGGACGTTCGGAGGCCAATCGATAAGCTGGAAGTCAGAACTGTGTTCCCCAAACTATTTCTGCACAACAAGTGCCCGATGGCTCGGCGCATTGTCATCTTGGACAACACCATTGCCATTCGGGAAAAAGTGTAACATAGCAGGGTGTACACAGTCAGCAAGCAGTTGATGATAGCGGAGACCACTGATACATTGTTCCAAATGCACCAAGGGTCCAAGTTCCAGCCAGTGAAACATGCCCCACACCATACAACGCTTCCACCAGCCTGCACTTTTGATACCATGCATGATGGTTCAAGAGACTCATGTTGTTGATGCCAAATCCATACACTACCATCCACAGTGAGGAGTAAATTACATGACTCATCCGACCAGCACATCTTATTTCAGTCTTCTAATGTCCAACTTGCATGCTCTTTGCACCAGGCGAGTCTTTTACACTGATGAACATCGGTTAGCAGAGGATGCTGTAGGGGTCTTCTGCTGGTATAGCCCATATGTGCGATGCATGGTCATGCCAGATATTGTTCCAGGTTGGCCCATGTTGTATTAGATAGTCAACTCTTCAACAGTGCTGGGCCTGTTTGCCTGTACAAGTTGTCGGACCCGGAGCTCACCTCTAACATCAACCTTTCACTTACCTTTACAGTTTTGCCATCGGGTCGTTGTTTGACCATATTGATGCCAGTCCTGGTACACTTTAACTATGGCAGCTCTCGAACACTCCACCAGTTCAGCCATTTGGGAAATCGAGGCACCAGCTCATCGAGAACCCACAATCTGTCCTTTATCAAAGTCCGATAAATCCTTCCTTTCGAAATTTTATCATGGTCGAAATTTTACTACCTACTGCACTCTCGTAGCTCATGTGGTCAATGGGTCGCATTCAGTTTTCATAGTGGTGGTGATAATTCAGTGATCACTCAGTGTATGTATAAAAGATAAAACTGGTCATGAATTAAAAGGAATTGTATATATTTAAACAAGTTCAGAGATTATGAAAAATTTAAAAACAGCTGACACATGATCACTGTCGGATATAATCTGGCTGAGCATATAAGTTGTAAGGCTCAGTCAAAAAATTAAGAGTGTGGTGTTCATCTATAAAATGACGGCACTCACACAAACTATCATGGGTTGTTGAAATAATATTATACATCTCAGACACACCGGGGAAGGGGGGAGGGGGTCATTAGCATTAGTGGAGGCATATGATGCAAGAAAGCAAGCTTATACAGCATCAGCCAAAAAAAAAAAAAAAAAATCCTTCCGATTTCACTCATCCAGTCACTCCAAATATTTGTCTAGTGCAGCCTTAAATTTATTTAAGCTATCAACTTCCACAACAACAGATGGAAGTTTGTTCCAGCAATTAACTACCCACTGGCTAAAGGCAAACTTCTACACATCTATTCTACAACTGTCTTTCCTCAATTTAAATCTACGCCCCCTCAGGTTCTTAATCTGAGCAAGCGGAAGTATCCCATCCGCAGTGGAAGTATCCCTTCCTGTCCTGTCTATCCTTTCTGTAGACGTTGTACTCCCCAAATTCCAGTTCTGCATTCCTTATATCTGTGTGACACCATGTCTCTGATATCCCAACAATATCTGCCTTTGATGTTTTGAGGAATACCTCAAATTCATCAAATTTATTTACCAAACTTCTATCATTGGTGTACACGCCAGTATACATGTACCTGTCCCTATTCTTAGCTACCCTAACACAACCCACGTGTTTACTTGTACCGCAATGACTCCCAGCAGTCTCTGAAATATCCTGCATCTTGTTTTCCAGGCTGCTGCTCATTCCAATAGAAGCAGTGCAATATACACCTCAATCAGATCACCTTGCAGGTGCCTAGTCTCTAGATGCTACAACTTGCAGAAGTTTAGCCCCTCTTGGTAAGAGCACCCCTTTGTTCATTTCACCAATCTTGTTTCCCTTCTATGTACTCATTCTAGCAACTCTACATCCTTCCTAAAATGAGGCCTCCAGACCTGTACGCAGTACTCAAAGTGTGGCCTGGCCTGACCATTGCTAGCAAAATTCCTATATATCATTGACAAAACTCCATGAACTGCTTTGGCACCCTGTCTGCACTGCTCAGAGAACTTTGTATCTGACTGCACAATTACCCCCAGGCCTTTTTCATTCTCCACCTCCCTGAGTGTAGTACCAGTTGGTATGTTTCTTTTGGGTTACTGCTACCCAAATGAAGTACTTTGCATTTGTCAATGTTAAACTTTAGTTGCCACTTCTTAGTCCATCTGCCTAACTTTTCTAGATCCTGTTGCAGTACCATACTGTCTTTACTGTCATTAACAACCTTGCCAATCTTTGTATCATCTGCAAACTGTATTTCTGTACATCCGTATTTCCCTTGATTAAGCCAATTTTAGCAACGGAATACATTTGTCTAAAGAGGTTAAAGTACAAGTTGAAGTCTCCTATTTTTATTGGGTGCCAATTATGTGAGCAATTGAAAATTTAGCATTAGTGCAATGAAAAACTCTTATTGTGGGGTTAGATCTATACCCAAGACAGTTTCTATGTTGAATAGGATTCAAAAGATGAATCACTTTTTTGTGAATGCCACAAAAGAATTTAAGAATGGCCTAAGGGTGCACTGAAGAACACAACTTGTGACTATTGAAATATTCAAGGATGACATATGCATTTGTCTATTTTTCTTTTGCATTGTAAACCTCTCTAGCCTTGGCTGTTCAGATGTATTTACTTTATGTTAATGTTTCTTATGCAACTAAGTTAGCAGCACTTCTTACACAATTTTCAAGATTTAGTGTTTTGGACATCACTTATATGCACCAGTTAATCGGCAAGATTATATTATTTGATAATGATATTTTAGCATCACTTGACATTGTCTCAATGTTGACACAGAATATGCCACAATAAAGTTATGCAAATTACTCATAATACTTTAAAGAAGCATACAACTCTTACAGCAGACAGTATCTTAAAGTTAACTTAATTTCTTATCCTTCAGGCACAAACAAATATACAATGATTTGGTTCAGACACACAAACAGATATACACACAGAAATGAAATTCCTAATCCCTAATAGGATTAGGAATTTCAGTCCCATTCAGAAATATACTTAGCATCTGTATTCTGGACTCTTCCCCACCAACTGTTAAGCTATGCATCTAATATACAGATGATGTACAGATAATATCAGACCAGCAAACTGTCAATAACCTATTTCAGCAGTTTAATTCTGTGCATAACAGATTAAAATATACTTTAAAACTGGAAATGCAAACTTCCTAAACCTCAATAGTTTTAACCATAGTACTCAAATAAATACTCACATTTATAAAAAGAACACATATGCACACAGAGTTTTTACCTTTATTCACATCATTCCCAGTGTTAAAAAAAATCTGTATTATACACTCAGGTTTACATTGCTGTAAAGCACTGTTTCAAAGTAGACAACTTAGAAACTGAACTACACAGTTCAGCTTTTAAGTCTTAATTATCAATGCCTTTTCTAAGAGAAAATATCCAACTCAATTAATTTATAATACAATATGGAAGTTGTTAAAAATTGGTTAAATAATACCCCCCACCCCAACAGAAAAAAAAATCTATTACACAAAATATTAAAATTG